>NC_056728.1:859197194-859322194 GCF_019279795.1 Protopterus annectens
GCTACTTTTGCAGTGGTTGTTGTAAACCACAACTTTAATTTTATATTAAAAACATTTTGACTGATCATTGCTGTGGTCAGTGTTTGATGTTAATACTGCACAGAGATTGTATTCCATAGCTTCAAGTGAGACTGCCCAGTGTTATTTTAAAAACTGCAAAGAGAAAACTTGTCCCAACTGCTGGAGCATTCCTGGACCCCAGAATAATCACTGCTACAATTATGTGAAATCTATGCAAGAACTAACATTAGCTGTGTCAAAACAGCCGATGTCACTGTCACACAGTAGTAGACTGTGGCTTTGATTAGCCATGACAGAAGGGAGATGGGTTTAGTTCTGGGTCATTTGTAAATATCATGTTAAGTCAACTATTTAATTTGTACATTAACTGTATTAACAAAATGTTGAAGGTAATTTTTTTTTCAGTTTTTTAATGTTAACTTTTACAATTCTAGAATGACAAAAAGAAACATGGGGCATTTATGTTATCTGAGCACTAGAAGAAGTAGCCCTGCAGTCTATACTCATATCACTAAAGGGTTAGTACTAGCACTAGCTACTATAAAGTCATCTCTACAAATCTGATTATGCACCCAAAAGTCAGACATCCTGTCATACAGTCATGAATTAGACCAAATAGCAATGTTCCTCACACAGGTTACCGACCATTCAGCCATGTGCCCCTTGTTGTAATAAACTCATTCTATATTATATAACATATAAACAAAGTAATTGTGTTTTGATCTAGGGATGTCATCATCCCCCTTTGCTCAGCCTTCATTAGGCCAATCATTGAGTTTAATCACCCCATTAGTGCATTTCTGCCCAGACACATGCAACAACTGGAATGCCTACAGAGGTACCTTACTAAAAGGATACAAGGCCTAAACAAGATGTCCTACATGGACAGACTCAAAGCCCTGTCATTATACTTGGTATCCTACAGACTGCTAAGAGGTGACCTGTGTCTGACATACAAGATGAAAGTCAAATGGCATCATAAATACTCAGTCTAGGGATCTAAACCTCTTCTGCAACATCAACAGAACAATTTGGAGGGACAGGTATATAGGTTCATAGGTTGGTACTAGGCTATCAGCCCTAGGGACTATACAAGCCTAGCCATAACAATTCCCTGCCTATTTCTTCCCACACTATTTACTTCCCTGAACCCCTGTCTAGCAGGGTGACTGACGTGATCCCCGGGGTGAATTTCCTTTCTCCCATCCAATCGTCAAGGTTCCTTTTGAAGAGGGCCAAAGAGGCACTCTGCTTGACATGTATGGGCAATCTATTCCAGAGTCTGGGGAGTCTCTGGGTCAAGAACCTATCCCTCCAGCATGTTTTGTTTATTGTGACGACAAGGTTTAGATCCCTGGAGCATGTGGCTCTGAGGGATTGGGATTTCTTTAAGTGTAGCATGTCCAACAGCTCTGGGTTTGACATGGCCTTGTATGTTAAGCAAAGATCGCCTCTGAGTAGACGATATGTGACAGAGTATAGCTGGAGTTTTTTAAGGCAGTCAGCGTAGGGCATCTGCTTTAGGCCTGTGATTCTTTTAGTAAGGTATTTCTGCGGTCTTTCCAGTTGTTGCAGATGTCTTGAGAGGTGCATACCAAATGGGGCGTTGTATTCTATAATGGGTCTAATGAGGCATGAGTACAGTGGGACAATGACCTCCCTTTTTCTGGATGAAAAGCCCTTAGTGATGAGGTGTGCCACATAGAAGGATTTCCTGACTGTTGTGACGATGTGGTTATCGAAGGTGAGACCACTGTCCACCTGTGTCCCTAAGTCTCTTATCACACTTTCGGTGTTTAGTGTACTGCCACCTATATGGCAATTCACGGGTACATGTTTTTTCCCAAAGGGGATAACTATACATTTCTTGACATTGCGCTTGAGCCTATGGCTCTGGCACCAAGCATCTGTTTCTGTAAGGCCCTTTTGTAGAGTATCCACATCATTTGGGGATTCAATAATGGCTCCCAGTTTGCAGTCATCTGCGAACTTTGTTAGCCAGAGGCCCTTAGTGTTGGCCTGTACTTCAGAGAAGTAGATGCCAAATAAGAGCGGTCCTAGGACTGAACCCTGAGGTACTCCACTTGTCACTTGTCTGAAGCTGGATTTGGAGTCGGCTACTTTTACAGTGTGGATTCTATCAGTAAGCCAGTTAGCAACCCATTTGGTGACGTAGGGATTAATGCCCAACTTAGTAAGTTTATCTATGATTCCAGAGTGGGGGATGGTGTAAAAGGCCTTGGCAAGGTCTAGATAGGCTGTGTGGACCACCTTACCCTTGTCCATGGCTCTGGAGACTGATTTGAAGAAGTCAATCAGGTTCAGGAGACAAGATCGGCCCTTCATGAACCCAAACTGGGTGGGATCCAGTGTTTGAAGGTTGCCAATGTCTTTGTTTATAATTTCCATGATAATACGCTCCATGGCCTTGCAGATAAGACTCGTCAGACTGATGGGACTTACAGAAGATACTGTTGCTGTGGAACAGACTCCACATCCACATCAAACAAAGTTTTTATCTGTCCATATTCAAGCACAACTTTGGATCTATGGATGGGAAACAGAAAATTTATCCCAGGACTACCCCTGTGCTGCTGATGGACAAAGGCAGCTCCTAAATGCTTTATCCCAGTGCATGGGTTCCCTCAAATTATCTATGGTATGATTCCAGTTATTTTCATCATGGGATGGGTAAGCCCAATCTGTAACCAAATGGGATAGGTTATTTGAAGCACCAAAAGGTAAATTGGTTAGGCTTAAAATGGCCTGCAGGACTGCTAACCTCGTACTAAGCTATGAAAAACTAAAGTCCTTCACCTAGTTATGAGATGGAGTGCTCCTACTTTTCAGGAAACTCCTCCCTTCTTATCTAATAGGTAAATCACTGGGTGAGACAAACCTATAGCCCCGGATTTTTAATGTGGCCGTGTAGTAACAGGTCACCTGAAATTCAGTGCTGATCTTGTTTATTATTCGCCCTACTCAATACACACACACACACACACACACACACACACACACACACACACACACACACACACACACACACACACACACGCACACACGCACACACGCACACATGCACACACACTCTCAAACACACACACACAGAGTCATACTTGCCAAGAAGTATTTAAGGACCTATTAACACAGTTATTCCTGATTCTAGAAATTAAAAGTATTTTATTTTTAGTGATTTCAACTTACATTGGCACCTTCTAATACTGGTACAAATAAATAATCTTCTTAGCGATTTCCCTTTATGCAAATTATTAAAGATTCTCCGAGGCCAAAACTCCACACATAAAAAGCATGCTATCCTTGATTTCAATGCTCAAAAAAAAAGTCTTCTTCAGACTATTATTTTAAGTTACCATTGCCTTACCCTTGCATCTTTTGCAATCAAAAAAGCTCTTGGAAATATCCTCATGTTGTAGATCATAGGATCACAGGAGATTACTAGGCTATCGACCCAGAGGTCATTTCACGCCAAGCCATTTCATCCCAATGTAATAACATAGAAATATTAGTTATTACCAAAGATTGCATTTAGTAATGGCTGCCCATATCCAGGAGGGTTGTGGGCGCTATCCTAGGTAAGAATTTACAGTGCCCTATCCACTTGTCCATGTTCCTCTTGACCAGTGTCATAGAGGTGCTCTGTTTCACATGAATAGGTAGCCTATTCCAAAGATGTGGCAATTCCTTTTAGATAAATCTGACCCTTCAGCATGTCCTATTTAAGTCACAGGCCATATTTAGGTCTCCGAAATGAATATCCCTAGTTCCATTTGATTTACGGATATGCAGCAAGTTCATTAGGTTTGGGTTTGAGATTGCTCTGTAAGCAAGACATAAGTCTAACCTGAGAAGCCTACACAATACATAGTATAGTGACAGAGACTTTAGTCAGCCTGTGTAAGGCATGTGTTGGAGTCTTTTGATCTTCTTTGTTTGAAACTTCTGAGGTCTCTCCAATTGCTGCAGGTGCTTTGTACAGTACATACCAAACGGGGTGTTATACTCAATTATGGACTGGATTAGTGCCGTGTTTAGAGGGGTTATAACCTCTTTTGCTCTCAAAGTGATGCCTTTACTACTCAAATGTGCTATGTAGAAAGCCTTCCTTACTACAGTAGACATATGGTGGTCAAAGTTAAGGTCTCAGTCAACCTGTGAGCCCAGATTCCTTACCACTTCTTGGGTACTTAAGGTATTGTTGTTTTGATAGTGTAAAGGGACATTGTTTGTGCTGAAGGGAATGATGATGCATTTCTTTGTATTCAGTTTGAGATCCTGACTAAGACACTAGTCGTTGGTCTGCGTGAGACCCTCCTGAAGTATACAGACATCATTTGGGGATTCAATAATTGTGCCCAGTTTGCAGTTATCTGCAAACTTGGTCAGCCACAGCCCCTTAGTTTTGACCTGAACTTCTGAGAAGTATATACCAAACAGTAGAGAGCCCAGCACTGACACCTATGGCACCCCACTGGTAACAGGTCTGCTGGCTGATGTGGAGTCACCACTTTGATAGTGTGTGTGCCTGGTTTGTGAGCCAGCTGGCAACCCATCTTACAATGAAGGGGTTTTCATTCAGTTTGCTAAGTTTATCGGTAATGCCTGAGTGTGGTATTATGTCGAAAGCCTTTACCAAGTTGAGGCATGCTGTATGCACAGATTTACCTTTGTCAATGGCCCTGGTCACATTTTCAAAAAAATCCACCAGATTTAACAGGGAGGATCTTCCCTTGACAACGCCGAATTGGGTAGGATCCAGGGTTTGTAGGTTGTCTATGTCTTTATTTATGAGGTCCATAATGATACATTCCATGGCCTTACAGATGAGGCTGGTCAGGCTTATGGGTCTGTAATTCCCTGGGTCTGTTGCTAGGCCACCTTTTTGGAGGGGAAAAACTGTTGCTGTTCTCCATTCTGCAGGAATAAAGCCTGTGGTTGGACTATGATTAAAAAGGGTACTTAAAGGTGATGTTAGTTCATGTTTTAAGCCTGTTTAGAAGACAGCCTGGGATGCTGTTGGGTCCCATAGAGGCTGTGTTTTTTGCCTTGGACAAGACTTTGATGACCTGTTCTTCAGATATGTAGGGTGGGGAGGAAGTTTGAGGGAAGGTATGTGATAGGTTTGGAAAGGATAAGGGAGTGAAATTTTCACCAAACGTATCTGCTAACAGGTTTGTTTTCTCACTGGAGTCAGTGTGTGTGAAACTGTTGTCACTAGTTCTGTACATGCTTGGATCCTACCCTGACAGAATTTGACAAGTTGTGTTATTTGCCTGTTGAGGCTGAGGAGGGGGGCTTTTCTATTGTTGGGGTCTTACCTTTGTTGTTTTCTTGGACAGTAACTTTTTGCATTTGTTATAAAGTTTGTTGATGCAGGATGTCCACCATGGTGGCTTGTTTTTACTTGGGGCTCTGGCTTTGATTCTTTCTCGTACAGCCAAGTCTATGCACTTATGCAAGTGATTGCACAGGTCTGTAGTGTAAGCTTCGGTGTAGTTACCACTTCCAGCTGAGGGTGGGGTTCAGAATGCATTTATACCTTCACCTAGGAGGATATAGTTTGCCTTAGTGAAGTTATTTAGTCAGATTATGTCCTTTGTGAGTTCTGGTGTTAGTGTCAGCTTGAAGGTGACTGATTTGTGGTCAGATTTAACAAATGTGGGTCTGATAGTTGTGATAGTGCATCTGTTTGACATGTTAGTGAGGACCAGATCTGTATGTTTGTTCCTCTTGCCTGGGTATGAACAATTTGTTTCAGGGCATTTGAGTTAACAAAATTAAGGAACTTTTGTGCTAGTGAGTTAGAGTTAGGATAGGTTTCCCAGTTGATGATGGGATAATTGAAATTCCCCATAACCAGAGTGTTCAGTAATATTTGGATTGTCTCCAGTTTTGTCAAGTAGGCTTCATGAGCGTCATGACCCATGGAGGGGGTCTATAACTGGCTATGACTTGAATGTGGGTCTTACCCACTGTACCCTGAACGTGGAGTAACTCCATGTAGTTGTCCAGTCTAATTAGACAGGAGGTGAATTTATCTCTAATATAGATAGAAACACAGCCTCCTTTGGTTCTCACACATTCATTTTGAGGTCTGAAGGTGTGGAAGGCATTGTAGCCTTGGAAGGCTGGGTACTGTCTGATGCCTTGAACCAGGTTTCTGTGACTGCACAGACATCTAGATCTTCCAGTGATAGAAGTGCTTCCGGGGTATGCAGTTTTTGGTTTAAGCTCCTAATGCTTAGCAGCCTGACCCTTATTTTGTTATGATTGTCAAATTCCATGTCAGTAAGTTTGTTTTCTAGACCTTACCTAAAAAGGCACTATGAGGGAGGCAAGAGCCTTTACCAGCAGCTGAAAGCCTTAGAGGTACCAGGTACAAAACATCTCTGGTAAAGCAGCGAGGTTTGTTGACCATGACTTCCCAGGCTGACAGGAACTGGATCCCCTTTGAATGACACCAAAAACTAAGCCAATTATTGAAATTGATCATGTTTTGTTTATACTGTAGCATCATTCTAAGTGAGGGTAATATGCTACTCAAGGCTAGGGACATACATGCTTTAGACACGGACTCAGAGAGCTCAGTCATGTATCTCTTCATATAGTCCAGTGAGGTATGTTTCAGGTTGTTCACTCTAACATGAACTATGACAGAGTCATAATGGTATTTGTTGCTGAGAGGCCCGAGTGCATACATGATCTGAAGAATCCTGGCACTGGACAGGCAGCTGACTGTGACTTTCTCCTTGCCCAACTTGGTGAGTGGGACATCCGTGTGTCTCACTACTGAGTGTCCAATGACTAGAAAATTTGTTTTTTTAGTGTTATGCCTTATGGGCTTGGTAGGTGAGACACTGGTGTTACTATGTGTCATGGGTGCTGTGGGAACTGTGTTGGTTGTAGCAGTCTTGTGTTTTGGAGGTCTCTGGTGTTTTGGTAGTTTTTTTGACAGAACCTCTGAGCATGTTGATTTTTGTATTGGATGTGTACTATGTGTATGAGTAGTGGTGGTATTAGGTACATACGTAGTGGTGGGTGGGTTGACAACCTATTTTGTGTTACTGTTTTGAGTGTGAGAGAACATGGATTTAAGATTCTTGGTGTAGCTACATCTCTCACAGTCTGTACTAGAGTGAGTTATTAGTTGAGGGTTGTCGGTATCCATGAGGCAATTGCTACACTGCCTCAGGAGATGCAAGTCAACAAGACTGGCATGAGATACAAGGGTGGTCTAACTGTCCATAGTGCTAGGTTGTAGACTATCACTAAGGGGGGCTTTTCAGGATGGATCAAGACGGAGCTCAGTGGATAGATATTTCTGCCTGGGCTTTTTTTTGGTAGTTTAATAGGTTTCAGATCACTAGCAGTATTTCTTTGACCAGGAAAGTACTAAGGATGAGGGCTAAACTAATGCGCTGCAGCTGTATCTAAGGGAAAAAAATGTTGAATTAATCTGTCCAGCTATTTCACACAATTATGCAGTAGTGTCCAGTGCTGCATAAAGCACAAACAAGCAGACACCTGTGCAAAAGTAGGGCTTAAATACCAGAAGCTAAAAACTTGAAAAACATTTGAAAAGGTTTAAAAGAACCAATGAGGATGCTTACTCCACGCCCTATGCCAGCCACCCTTCACCAGACAGGTTCCAATCAGCACAATCCTCTCACTAGAGAGTTCAGAAAGGCTCCTTCCAATCCAAGATGGCCTGGAAAACATGCTCAGAACAAACAGCCACTACAAACTGACCCAGATGCAGCAAGCCTGTATCTGGACTATGCTACAGCTGCTATCTATCCTAGTTTCGTCAGGAACCACTAGAGAATGTTTAACACAAAAGAAAAATAGCAGTGAGACACAAAAAAAAACATTTAAAACAGCAGGAAATCAGCAAAGAAACTCTAAAGAATGTTTTAAACAGCTAACAAATCAATTATTTTAACACTGCTTGGTGGGAAAACCAGAGCAAGCAGAACAGATTGTTTTGCAATAGTGGAAAGTACCAGCAAATGCTTAACAGGCATGTAACTGATCCAAGCACTTGTCCATTTCTTATTCAATTAGCACATGCATGGTGGAGCTGTGTCATATCAAAGAAGGACTGTAACATGTCCGAGTTACTACCATTGTTGTCCAAAAAGAGTATCAGGAAAGTCTACTCCATGGCTAGCCAAAGAATTTTAGAAAACCCTTTGCCACCAGGAAACAAACATTGGTAGAATACAGGAAGAATACTCAAGAAGCTTCATTTCAGTTCTATAAAATCATAAATGATAATAAAAATCTTGGCAGTATGTTAAAGACTACTTATCCTAAACTAAAGGAGGCCAAATTATGAGGAAATCTCAAAGATTTTCAACATGAAGAACTCAGTTGATAGATCAAAAATATGCCAACTGTTTCACTCTATTTTTTTAAAAAGAGAAAGTACTTTTCTTCCCTCAGTTCCGGAGGCATTAGTTCTGTTTTTTTCCCCCACAAATTCTGGCAATACAACCAGCACTTCAAATCCTCACCTAAACTATATACCACCTAAGTTATTTGGATTAATTTCCTGTTTTAACAAGGGACTTCCAAGATGGCTGAACAGAGAGTAACAGTTTAATTTCAGGTCTTCCAGTGTGAAAATAGAAACTCAGTAAAGATAGTCAGTGAATTTGTTTTTTTTTTTGTTTTTTTTTTGAGGGGGGGTAAATTTCAGTTAATGGCTAGTCAGTGGACTGCCCAAATGTCAGCAAAGAAGAAATCTAGAGGACGTGAAGGGATAGCAGTCACAAAAGGTGAGGAGAAACACTGTCTAGCAAGAATCCTGCAGCTGTTCACCAAAAAGCAGTTCAAGCGCCAGCTTTGGTGCAATATATGACTTCCAGTAATCTAGAGTAAAAACTAAGTTAAATGTGCTCAGAGCTGATTAAAATAAATGAAACACTGAAGAAGTATATCAATACAGGGCATAAGTAATATGTCCTATGCAGACCACCTCAAGGCTATATCTCTGTATTCTGTCTCCTACAGACTCTTGAAGGGAGATCTATGCCTGGCATACAGGGCATTGTCAAACCTCACTCTAATGGACCTCCTGCATATTCAAAAATCAAACAGTACTAGAATTACCCATTCTAAAGACTTAAACTTTGCCTGTGATATAAATAGGACCTGCTATAGAGACAGGTATGTATTGAAGAGACTATCCCTTCTGTGGAACAAGCTCCCCATGCATGTGAAGCAGAGTTCCTCCCTAACTCAATTCAAGTGCAACTTTGACAACTGGATGGGAAACTGGAAATTCATCCCTGGTTTGGCACCTTTGTCTCTAATGGATACAAGTAACCTGTAAATGGTTCATCTTCCAGGCACATGCTTACAAGTATCAAGGGTATGAGAACTTGTCAGAGAATTGGGATGCAGGTCTAGGCTTAAAAATGCCATTGTGGTCATTAGTCTAGTAAACACCTATGAACCTAATTCAAATAAGAAAAGGCTGGAAAAAATGGAAGAAGCTTTAAACAGATATTCAGATGAGCTGATAAAACTGTAAAAATCAAGGTTAAAATGAAGAAAAGGCTGGCTGAGTATGAGAATGCTTAAGAAGAGATGTTTCAAAAAATAGTAGAATTAGTGGACAGAGCATGTAGGGAAAACCTGAGATTTTCTGCTGTACCAGAGAAACCGGAAGGAACAGACTGTATTAATTTTATGAAAGCAGAAATAAGCAACTAGACTGGTATTCCACAGCAGGAGTTGTTAATTGAAAGAGCCAAACTCATATTGAACCAGTAGATAACACCAAACATCTTGGTGTCACACTAGACAATCAACTAAAATTTGACAAACATAGCAATAACTTTAAAAAAAGTTCATATAAAATTAGGTCAACTCTATAGAGCCAAAGCCTATCTCACATATGCCTCTAGACTAGCTTCAGCCAGATCATGTCTTCTCTCCACTCTCCTGTACTCATCACAAATCTTTACTAACTTACAAAAGTCTGAACTCACTCAACTTGAGTCATGCTATAATAAAATAGCTAAATTTGCAGCTAACTTACCCTATAGGGAGCACCATTGTTTTGCCCTAAAAAAGCTCAACTAGATTGAACTACCCAATTTGCTACAACTAAACCAACTCACCTTTACCCACAATATTTTTTTATAAACCTGATTCCTGTCCAGCTCTAAAGACTTAATTCAATCTAATACTAACCTTAGAGACCTTTGATCCTCTGATAAACTTCTGTTAAAAGTTACTAAATCTACAAACACTTTTGGCGGCTCACTCTATTCTTACAAAATTTCCAGATTTTGGAACCAATTGCCTCAGCATTTGATCAAACTTAAAAACACCATGATTTTCAAGCATAGCCTCAGACAATACCTCACCAACCATTGGATCTGTCCATGCACTAATCCTAACTAGTTAAACTTCATTATTTGAAGATATACATAGTTTTGTGTGTTTATATTAAATTAATATATTATAGCGGCGTTCTGGGGTATATGCTTGTTTTTTTGTTTGAGGGTTTTCATTAAAACAAAAAGTCTTGTAAGATGTGATATACGTTCAAATGGATATGACAAGAAACAACTACATAAAAGATCAACCTGCAAAACATTAATGTATACATGTAACAAAAAAGCTGAAACTAGTAATTTAAAAAAAGCTGTTATACATAACAGGTTGAAATAATACATTCTTATAATGACATCACGTTCCATATTATCTTTAAATGTGAGTTTTCTAATAGAAAGTTTGTCTCACAGACATATACAAAAAAGAAAATGTAGTGAACTATATTAAAAATGCACAGTGCAAATAGTTATGCTACAGGAGACACGTTTGAAAAGAACTGAGCATGTGAATTTGACCTAAAACTGTTATTATGAAGCTTAAGAAAATTCTGAGAGAAATAATCAGTTTTCAGCGGGGAATATTAGTTATATGTAGGAACTGAAATTTGATTTGCAACAGTGAGGATGTATCTGGGGGCCAAGAAGGAAAAATATAGAAAAACAGGGTAGATTTTTGAAGAAATGTATGAAAATATTTGATGCAGAAGATGTGAATTTAGTAGTAGGAGTTCAGAGAGAATTTATATATTATTTATTCTCCAAAGTATAAAACTGGGCAAGGCTAGACAGAAATTATATTTCATAAGAACTTGTGCATTTGATTGAAAGTTTGAATACTGATCCAGTAACTATTTCAGATCATGTGGTAATAATTACAAAGATAAAAATGCAGGATAATGAAGTAAAGGTGAGACACTGGCACTTCCCTACCTACCTCTTAAAAAGAGAGGAATTTGAGGAATGGGTATTGGAAATTATTCAACAGTTATTAGGGAAGATAGAAATTTCTTCAGAAAATATAGCCAGAGACTGAAATACATTTAAAGTGGAGATTAAACCTGGAGTAGAAATAAAAGAAAAAGAAATATGGTTAAGAAGTAAGAACAATTATTTAGAGAGGCTGACAAAAGTTAAAGTAATGCAGACGAGAATCTCACAGAACAAGCAGAGGCACAATTGCAGAGTGCAAAAGAGAAAACAAAGGACTACTTGAATAATATGTATGAGTTTAGAAAGAATGCTGTTAAGCAACTGCTTTTGATGATAACTCCAGAGCACAAAAGCTTTTAGCACAACACCTCAGGTAAAAGAAATAGAAAGGGTTGTTGCCAAGCTTAGGGAGCCTACAACAAGGAAAATCACCAGAAATCTTGTAGAGTTATTAGAAATATAAGAAAATGTACAAATGGAAATATTTGTGGAAGAATTAAATATGGCAAGGTTAGAGGTAGATGACTCAATTACTAACAGTTACAATAGGAGGAGATGAGATAAAAATGGTGATATATAGCCAAACTGCAGAAAATCTCCAGGAATAGATGATATTCCTGTGAAAATTTGGAAGCTAGGAGGGTAGAAAGTGATAAAGACCTGGAATGATTTGTTTAACAATATTTTAAAAATAGGAAAAGCACCAGCATCCTCAAAAAAGCTGTGGTGGCTGTAATACCTAAATATGGTAAAGACCCACCAGAATCAGCTTTATATAGGCTGATTTCAATTCAAAATCATGATTATAAAGTGTTTTTGTCTATAATGGCTAAAAGAATGGCAAAGGTGATGTCAAAATTGATAGATATGAAACAATGAAGTTTTGTGGATGGGATACAAATATTTGACATTACTAAAACAATGATGATCCACAGGGAAGCAGAATGTAAGTAAATACCACTGTTGTTAGTAGGTCTTGATGCAGCCAAAGAATTTGACAGAGTAAGCTGGGATTTTGTGAGTAGGACAATAGAAACATTTGCATTCCCTGATAAAATTATAAGATTGATTAGGAGGATATGTGAGGGATCAGAGGTGAAAATTAAAGTGGGGAGCTGCTCTCTGATTAGTTCTGTTTGAGCAGAGGAACCAGGCAAGAGTGTCTTCTTTCCCCTTTGATATTTGTATTATATTTAGAACACTGGCAAAAAATAAGGGACTTGGAAATTCAAGGATATAATTTGTATGGTAATCGAGAAAAAATGACTTTATTTGTAGATAATATTATTTTTTTATCTGGTAAAACCAGAAAAGGACATTTCAATATTGTGGAAAATTCCGATACAGTTTCAGGTCTTTATGGGATACAAAATTAATGAAGATAAAACAAAGGCAATACCTGTAAAATATGAACCCACATATGAATTGGTTCAGCTGTACCCTTATTCATGGGGACTTGATAAAATGAAACATTTAGGAGTACGGATTAAAATGATTTTAGTGAGGCAGCAAATGATATGTGGGAAGAGACTAAACAAAAGATAATACAAAAATTGAGAAAATGAAAGCTCTGTTATATGGATATGGATAGCAAGTTAGAAGCAGTGAAAATGTTTTTAGTCCTTTTGACTTTATACACAGGTCAGACATATTTAAAAACAACAGAGGAGAAGTTGTGGAAAGGAATTAATAAAGAGTTGGAAGATTTTATCTGGGAGGTGAAGAGAGCAAGTGTCAAATGGGATAAGCTGGTCCTTCTAATAGAACAAGGTGGTTTGGGATTTCCTGATTTGAAGGGATATTTCAAAGCAGCACAGTTATGGCTCAGATACATAGCACATGCAGAAAGCTATAATTCAAAGTGAATAGGATAATGATGAAATGGTAGAAGCTCAAGAAACAAGGAGAGAAGCAAATCCTTAAGGAGAATAACAATAACGATTCAGAATATTATATTCATAAAGTAGCAGAAAGCATTCTTAGAAGTAAGTCAGCATGGGAATGGAGAAAGGAGATTCTGCCGATAGGGATGACTGCAATTAGGGGTACAGAGAATAGGCAAGAGGGGTCTGGAATTTACTGGTGAAAACTAAGGAACCAAGATATTGGGAGCAAATGATTATCGAGGAAATGATAGAATGGGAAGAGGCCAAGAATTCATTTAGACTGCAGGGTAGAGATTCCTTTCCCTAGCAAGGATTGATATGATATCAGAGTATAGTCAAACCGAAAGGAATAGGGGATCCTAAGTGAAAGACCAGCACTGGTAGAGTTTTTAGTATAATATGAAACAGAAGCTGCTGTTAAAAAATGGATAATTAGTAGAGCATATAAAATATTGCATGATAACTATAGGAATAAATCAGAGGAGGTTAGAAAGGATTGGGAAGAGAGATTAGATAAGCAAGTCATAAAGAAACAATGGGAGGATATATGTACGTCTCCCAAATATGCAACAAGGTCTAGAAGATTTAGGCTTTTTGCTTGGAAGTATTTTCATGGTATTTTTATAGCCAAAGCAGACTCCAAAGAATTTTTCCTCAGGTATACTGCAAATGTTGGATGTGTGATGGGCAAAAAAGAAATAATTGGGAACATAGTTTTTGGGAGTGTAATGACTTGGCAGACTTTAAAAATTCCCTGAAGACTACTCTGTCAGGAATACTGGCTGAGCAAATTGGTGTAACTAAGGAATTTTGTTTTTGAACTGTGATGCAGAATTGAAATTGTTTAGAAGTAGTAAGGCCTTGTTGAGTTAAAAAAATAGTAGAAAATAGAAATCAAAGCTTGAACCGATTGTACTAGAAGTACTGAATATAGTAGTAAAGATAAAAGAACTGGAAGTGAGATCTTTATAAAGGGGTAGGAACAAATTACATACAAAAAATGGGTATTATGGGAACAATACATGCGGAATAATGTTTTGGAAGAGGAATGAGGTTTAAAGGAAGGCAGGAATCGAATGAGCTATGTAATGTTTGGCTGCCAATGACTGTAACTATATAAATTATAAGTGATATATAATGTTCGCAGCTGAAAATATGTCAATATGTTTTGTTTTCATTTATATAAATGTATGACTTCCTATGTCATAAGTGATAATTCAATAAAGATGTTTCTTGTTTAGAAAAAAAATCATGTTTTAACATCAACAGAGTGATTATCACATGTATTAGCCATCACCTCAGGAATATAGCCAACTATGACAAGCCAGGTGTGATAGATTATTCCTTAAATTCATCGCAGCAAATGACACATTCATATTCATTCATGTTACCCAGAT
The DNA here is from genome assembly GCF_019279795.1 of Protopterus annectens. Lineage (NCBI taxonomy): Eukaryota > Metazoa > Chordata > Ceratodontiformes > Protopteridae > Protopterus > Protopterus annectens. Next base: position 859,211,799 of record NC_056728.1, read on the forward strand.
TATGAAACTTACTTTGACCTCAAGCATTTTAAGATTCAGTCATTTCACAGCCAAATAATGGTCCCAGAACCATGCTAGAATCACATAGATTAAATTTACTGTTTCACCAGTCTAAGATACTGAAAAAGGCAATGTTCTGGCTGTTCAAAAGTTAACTTCAGTTATCACAACACAGCTTGTGAAAAGGAAGCAGCACATCCATTTTGCTGCTGTCTCTAACCAAAACATATATAAAGCTACAGGAAATGGCAACCAAGTTGTTGTGCTATTTTATCAACCTTACAAAGGTTTTCAGTGCAGTATTATGCTAAAGCAAACTTCTCATCTTTTCAGATTTTCACAGAATGTCTAGATTTTTCACTCATATTTGTGGTGTGTTCCTCAAAAATTTTGTGGTTTTCCGTCAAATCATTGAGGATTGAAGTCATTAAATACTGACAAACATTTGAATTTCAGACTTAAATAATTCAGAAAATGCATGCTAACACAAACGTTTCTTAATTCTAACAACTTTCTAAGTTTATAAGATCAAAAATTAAAACTGTCCCTGATTTTGGGCACCCGTCACAATTAGTTTTGGCTTTATCCAGTTTATTTGCACTTAGCGGTTGAGAGCTATGCACCAAAGGCATATTTTCAAACTAACGTTTATTCGTATATTTTTCTGCCTCATAGTGGTTCTCTACTTAGCCGAATGAAGCAGCTTATAGAGTCCTCATAAGTCACTGCTTAATTCATTCAACACTTGTACTATTAGTAAAGGGGCATATTCTATTCTCATATTATAAATACCATTACTTTCTGTGCTGTCAACATCAGCATAATCATTTATCCAGATGACCTGCTATCTTGTTGTCTGATCGTTTGCTTAAAATAATTAGAAAATCCTTTGAAACATGCACTCAGATTTTTACTGTCTCTGCAAGTGTAGGTTACATGTTAGTAACACACACTACACACACACACACACACACACACACACACACACACACACACACACACACACACACACACACACACACACACACACACACACATACACACACACACACACACACACACACACACACACACACACACACACACACAGACTTCAAGTTATTTTGCCCACAAATGTGACTCTCCACTATACTATTTAAATGTAACATATCTTTAGAACTGAGAGATATACTGAAATAATTGAACAATTTATAAACTTTCATGTATGGTTTGCTCAGTCAATGACATTTGCAATTACATTTGCTTTGCATGTTCAAAAATCTTAGCAAAAGCAGGTTCCTATCGCGTGATCGAAAACTGTAAACGGCGAATGTGTATTGAGCGAACCCGATTGGTCGAAATGTCAAAATGTTGTGCGTGTAACACAGAAATCGCCGTAGGGAATATTTTCCCTTTACTTTAATGCAATGCGATCTTGGAGTAGGAATATTTAAGCAGTGGGGGTGTGGGATGCAGGGGTGCAGGGTGCCTACACCGTTTAGGTAAGTATAGTTTTTTTATTTTTATTTTTTTATTATATTTTCGAAATTTCAAACATCGCTTATATGGTGTTCGATGTTTGAAACTTTTGAAAATATAATATAGACTCAGCAAATGTTACCATAGAGAAAATCTGCACTGGACGACCATCTTACTCAGGATGCAACACCACTGCCTTATGCTTCAATTACTGACTTGCATATCCGTGTTTGAACTACTTAATCGTACTGCCCAACAGTAATCAGGAGACTAAAACATACTCCCACGGCTAGGTTTCTGTGGTCCTCCATTACTACCGTCTTTGCTGTTATCATCTCCCATAATTCCCTGGAGTGTTGTTTTAAAGCCTTGCCCATCATCTATCTAAAAATTTGTAACTTAGTACCTAACCTCCTGAAGAGTCCACCAGTCACTGATAAGGTCAGTACAAGTGTCAAATCCTATTTATTCTAACATGCCAAATGCACTTACAGTTCTGCTGTTACTTAAATAAGCCCATCCCTGACATGTAAACTATCATTCTCACCCACGTTATGCCTTCCACTTGTTCCCCTAATAGGTTAATTACCAAGAGAAGAATGACACTTGTATTCCTATAAAGTAAATTACTCTAAATGAGCACTGCACTTCAGAATGTTGCTATTCATCATTTTATATATGCTAGCTCTATTCAGATATCTTTGTGCTTGTAACCTAAGCTTGCCACTGAGATGGTAGTAGCATAATGCTATGGCTCCAAGGACTTTAGAATTATTTTAAATAAAAATAATTATTTCAATGCAATCATGGAGAGGTGGAGCTGTAGGTACAATTCATTAACACTATCATATTTGTTAACACAGCACATGAGCTAGAACCACACAATGGAACAACATGATATTACTTGGGACCTGCTACCCTCTTCTAGCCTGTCCCACAGAGGATGTCCCGAATAGGCTGGGTTCAATATGCACTACAATGGACTATTCAACTGCTTTAATAAACCAGGTGGACTTAAATAGGGTAGCATCTCAAAATAAGGATTACACAGTGAAATGGTTTACAAAAACTTTGAATTAGTTGTTTTGCTGTAGGCATCCCCAAAAAGTGCAAGCAGTGCTGTGGGACAAGCAGTTGGGCGTTAGATGCTTGTAAATCAAAACTAATGAATTATTGGCAGCTCTCCACTTGAAGCAAAGCAATGTTTTCAGTGAAAAGGCCCACTGAGTACTGAAACCGCTGCATATGATTTATCCCCCAGGTAAATTATATTTAAAGTACAACATTTTCAGGATGAGCTCATTTTATTGCACTCAGCAAAGGAAGGTAAATGATTTCACACCAAAGGGTATTTAGTTTACCTCTTCCAGGATTTTTATAGAATCCATCTTACAGGCAGAGCAGATTCTTCAGCATCTGTCAAATTTATTAGAAAAAGGGCCTACAGATTTCTTACAATATTTAGCTGTTGTATTAATTACGTAAAATGAAAAAGTAATATCGATGGTACTCGTGGGTCAGCGTCTTCTAGTCAGTTTAATTTGCTTTCAGGGTGAGAGCATAAAGCATTAGCTGCTCTGCTGCATCAGTAAAAAGGTGGAAGAAATGGGTGTGCCATGCGGGAATGTCCATTATCTTCTTCCCTGTTTCTGTTGGCGACTGAGCCCTTATTCTGCATATAAGGCACTCTACAATAAGGGAGCTGGACTCCCTTAATGATTCAGCAAAAAACAACAACAACAACTACAAAAAAGTGCTTGCTGATGACTTCTACCCATTTTCACATGACATTTTTGCTAAAAGCCCCAAACATTCAACACTTCTACTATATCCTTCCTAAATTTCTCCATTCATAATGTAATGTATTTAAAATTTAATTATTTTTACAAAGTGGGGTAGTTTTAATTTAAACATGCAGGATTTCTTGCCTCTCCTGCAATATACTTCTAGCAAATTCCTCCTTGCTACCATGATAGCTTTTGGCAGACCATAGACAGCAAAATGGCAGAGTGAAATTGCATGTCAATCACTGTTTCTTGAAGTCTGTACTTGGAGGAAGCTGTCCTTAACCACCTTTTGGTAGTATAAGTACTTAAGAAATAATATTTTTTGCAAAAGGTCCACTATATCACTACCCATCTCTCTACTCCTCCATGATATTTGTGGTTAAGGGAAAATTAGAAACTATTCCTACATTTTATTTGGGTTTTACAAAAGCAATAATGACATAAAAAAAAAACAAAACAAAAAAAAAAACGAATCTGCTGGAACACCTCTTTTTGCACATTCATGATGGTTAGTGGGATCCCTTACACAATGCAGATATGGGGTTACATCCCCAAATTGTGGTACTGCTCAGATGTATCCCCACTGTAGGAAATTGTTAAAAGATATAACATACCAGCTCACAGGCTGGAATGTTACAGTACATAAAGACATGTTTCTCTCCTTCACTCATTAGGTATATGAACCACGTGTATTAAGCCATAAGTTAATAATTAGTACACCTGGCCTCTATAGCCAGGCTCTGTAGTGCCTTGAAGTGGAAACATCCTGATGAACTAAACAAGACTTATTATCAAGTCTTGGATCATTCCCTGTGCTAAACAGTATTATCTGTCTCTCACACATTATGGTTTGTTTACTAGCCACCAACTGCTGCTGCATGCATGATAATCATCTGTTTTGGCTTTATCATTGTTAAATATTATAAAAAAAAAAAAAAAGTGGTGCAATAGTGCTTAAAGACAACAAATGAAACAAAGAAGAGCACTATTGTTGTGAGTCCTCAAAATACAATTTATTCCAGGTATAAAATTAAGCGCTTTCGTCAATGCGAGTTGACTTCATCAGAATAACATGGTAGTCATGAAAATTATGTTTAAATAGTATAGGCTTGGCAGTGATTGGCTGTTTCACCCCCACATTGTAAGACATATTTTAAAAAGTTCATTGCAAGGTATTTGAAGCTTATGCAAAATAACTGCTTGTTAAAAAACATTTTCATATTTATATTAACCATTTTTACACAAAAATTCAATACAATTAATATAAAATAGAAATACAACAATAACTATTCAAATGCATATGTGTATGTATGTATATATATATTCTCATTCAAACCAGTTTAAGGCATTTAAACATGTCCTGCCTTTTCTTTCAATATAGGTAATATAGTTAAATAACCATTTAACCCGGGGGGGGGGGGAGTTTGCAGCTAATCTTAGTTGCCATAGCAGTTCTTTCTTGTTTAAGGCATTTTACCAGTCCCTCCCCCTCCTAACTTCAATATACACTATATGACATATATAAGTTGTTGATTTATTTATTTATTTTTGCAGTAGAATTGTTGCAATGATAAAAATAGGCAAATATATATGTGTTCTTTCTTTATGTACTTACATTGTGTTTGCATTTTACTGTGCTGCACTTTTCAATTTTTTTGTAACTAGGTTATGGCTGAAATGGGCACTTGTGGTTGAGTACAAAAACATAGTTAAAGTAAAAAATGAAGTTGCAGGAAAAGCTAAATCTAAAAAAATAGAAAACAAATTCAGATAAAAATTCAAGATGTACCTAATAAAAAAATGCTAAACTTTCAAACTCAAGTTCCTGCAAAAAGCAAAAACAAATGTATATGCTACCTAGACTTAAAAATGAAGAAATTAAAATGTAAGACCTGCTGTGATGCCCGTGCACTGGCCCAGCAATCAAGGAGCCTCAATCCTCACCACTAACAACAGTGAGGGGAGTCCATACAGGGAAAGGATAATAAATTCACACACAGTAAAGTACAATTTCCCTTAAGAGCACACAGAGATCATGGTCAGTCTGGGACTGGTTTCTCCCTTTCTCTCCAGGTCCCCAGTCAGACTCCCCACTGGCACAGCTATAGGGTCCAGTTCTCAGCTTAGTGGGCAAACTAAAACCTCCAGCACCCTCTTTGCCCAACCAGTGCATGTCCCTGCCCAAGTAGCTGACACACACACACACTTTGAGATGAGTTATATACAATCACACATACACTCCTGGAGAAGGCTGGCACAGGTTCTCCAGCTGTGCCCCTTTTACCCAGACTATACAGTAGAAATTAATGCCACCACCCAGATATTATTTATCAGCTACTCAAAGGCCCTTATGAAAGAGTATCCAATTATCCTGTGCAATATTATTATCCAAATGGTAAGTGCAATCAAACAGTCAAAACTTATTTGGATTGATTGGTACAGTATCACTATATATATATATATATATATATATATATATATATATATATATATATATATATATATATGCAATGCACTCTAGAGCTTAAATTACCTCTACACAAAACAATCACGGTTGAAAGGTTTAAAAATATTTAATAATAAATAATAAAAACACTTTAAGACAATATTTCTTACTACACAGTGCTAGTCAAGAGTTCAGATAGCACAGAGAAATACTTAAAATAATACATTAGCAAAAGTTCTGACATCACAGAAAAAGAAACTAGTCTAATCTTCCTATTTCCTAGCTATAGCTAAGAGAAAACACAGTTCTAAAATCCTACTTACATATAGACACAGGCAGAGATCTGGTGAGTTGGATGTTCTCAAGACAAATGCTCAAATGCTCTCATTCTTTCTGTCCTTACATTGATAACACAGTACCACTGATTCATTTCAGATTACATCATTTCTTTCTGGTTCCCAGGCTAACAGATTCTCAGAGGTTAATAGCCCTTGATCTTACAGCTGGTCAGGAAGCCAGAACAATAAAAGAAATTATACATGCAAATTCTAGCCATTAACTCTGGCCTCAAAACAATAGGCAGAATGCCTTTATCTAGACATCTTGGCTCTGAGTTTTGACATCAAAGAATTGACTTATCAGCTTTGTTACAGCAGAGTGCACTGTTGTTTCATTTTTGCAGTTCCACACTTAACACCATTTCTTCCCATTTAAGAGAACAAGCCTGTGGCTTATATTAATATTTACAAATTACAGAATTATCTACAAAATTCTATCTGGCTAGGCTGGCAGCCTTCACCTAGCGCTATCTTCACACCTGCAAAATAACAATGTATGACTGGTGCAACAGGGCTGCAAGTTCACTGGCAGCATAACTAAAACAAGAAATGTCACCCCAAGTAGTGCTGAAGCTATTCTCTTGAGATAAGATAATGACCCAGCCTCCCTGCAATTATCTAACTGTTACTGTAACTTACACCAAAGAAAAGGAATTCAAATGATACATTACAATCAACAGGGTTATTAGGATATCCACACATTTGTTACACTACCAACCACCGTAGTTAAAGAAATCATCAGAGCCCTTTTAAATATAATACAATTAACAACTACATGAAACAGCTAAAGAACATGAATCCTCTGGTACTGATATATACAGTAACTGTACAAAATCTTTCATAGCAGAGACTTCACTTGTCTTAAGGATACATTCAGCCATACTCACTGTGTTCATATTTTCCTGAGCATCTCTCCAGTATGTTTATACTTGATAAAAGATATCTATAACTAAGGTTCAAATTAAAAATATGTTCATAGCTTGCTTTGAGATAAGCTACTCATTTGACAAGAAACTTCATTTTACAGTTAGAGGGGCCAAAATGCTGAACACTTTTCTCAGTGTGCAGATGTCAACATTTTGAAAGTGGTACATTTTTTGTATACTTGTTTTGCCATGGTGCATTCCAGCCATCAGCCCTCTTGTGACTGATTAGCCCAGTTGCTCCAGCTCTACCATGGAGCAACAGCCAACTAGTGATGGCTGTCATTAAGACAGTCATCAGGGGTTTCCTAGTCTGTCTATAGCCCTTTCTCTAGCAGCTAACATGCATGTTTGCTTAGGTGACAACATGCAATGCCTGTCTCTGTGGACATGCACATGTCCCATTAAGGGCACCATATGGATGTGACTTGGCAGAGACAAGCACACACCCTGTGACAACATACTGCATACCATGCACCTGTTCTCCAGTAGGTGGCAGCAACCTTGCAGTGCAGCAGATTGCCTTCTTTCTTCAAGATGGGTAAGCTGGCAATTGTCTTCCTTACTCTCAGCTTCTCTGCTCAGTTCTTCCAGTGCCTAAAGTCATACCTCTCATCTGATCCTGATTTTTAGATATGTCCCTGATTTTTACTCAAAATCAAGCCCAGTTCCTCCTAATTCTCCTAAAACTGGCAATTTTGGGAGAAAAGTTGGTGGACTGCACTTTTAATAAATAATGACAATAATTACAGTTCTAGACATCTTTTACTTCAGTAAATGCATATTAATTCATATTCTGTTATTCTTTTAATGTGTCAGGTTAATATTACTAGTATTTAAAAAGTGTCCTAGATTGTCCACAGACTCATTGCTTATGATTTTTCTTTTGAGACATTGAAGCTGAGAGCAAGGAACGGTTATGGACCCTCTCTCCTATGGCTTATTCTCCCATGCTAAATACAGTGCTGAAATATAATGACTGGCATATTGGTTGCCTAGTTACAGAAGCCCATACATAACCTAAGACTGGACTGAAAAGCTTGCATCATAGAGGAAATCAGAAAGCTGGAGTGATTTAATTCAAACTATGTGATTTGAACTTCTAGTGTTAGAATACTGAACAGAATTCAAAGTGCACCTAAACAATATGGTCTGTATAAGAGGCAAATGCATTCACTGGAGAAAATACAAAGAAGAAAAATGAGATGAGGAAAGGGCTGTCCATGTGCCTAGATATATGCCTTTACTGGCATGAGTGTCTGCATCCATGAATGAGGGACAAGGGTCCTGCACCACAGGTTTAGGGGCTGCAGTAACATGTAGCATAACCAGCTGAGAGAGATCGGTAAAGCATCCAAGGAATTTTGGTTCCTTCCGTACCTTCAGAATAGCTAGAAAAGGAGTCTTCAGTATCTGCTATGGGAACACATTCAAGTTTAGATACAGAAAGAACATATTATTAGTGGAAAAAGACAAGAGCAGTATACCACTGGCTAACGCAAAAATGGAATGCCAATAGAAAAAAAAGTACCGAGCAGCAATTCTCACAGTCATTTCTATGTGAGTTGGTGGCATTAGCGGAAATACATTCTTAATATGGTGGCAGTGAAAGAAGCACTATAAATGGAGACTCATTTTTGGCATGTAAATGTACCAAGGTATGCAGTTTATATGAAAGATAAGGTAGTTAAAGAGGACTCTCTAAACAATGTTAAGGAGAAAAGTAAAAAACTTTCAAGGAAATGGATCCATGAATGATCATTACATCACTGAAATCTTAAAAATTAAATTGACAAAATAAACAGCAATGTCACACAAGTATTACTGTTCAGTAAAATAAAATAAGCACTTTCACAAGGGGGCAAGGCCTCTATATCTCTCCAGTGGGGACTTTCCTCAAATAACTCCTCAATAATTGCATAACTGAGGAGATTGGGTGAATCATCATCATCATCATCATCAGCCCCCTTTTTCTCATTTTTTCTACATGGGGTCATGGTATCATGTTAACTGTTGCCAACTTCTCGATTCAGTGCCACACTCCTGCCTTCTTCAGCACTCATGCCTGACTATCGCAGATCTTCTTTCACACAATCCATCCACCTCTTTGCTGGATGTCCTCGCTTCCTCATACCTTCTTCCTGTCTGTCTCAATTTCTCCTCACCAGATTGTCTTCTGCTTTTTTACACATGTGCCCAAACCACTGTAATCTGTTCTCTTTGATCTTTTCTGCAATTAGAGCTATTTTTGCTTCTGCTCTTATGTCCTTATTTCTTCATCTGTCTCACAATGTGCATTCTACCACCTTTCTCAGGCATTTCATTTCCATCACCTCTAGTTTCTTCAACTTTTTTGCCTTTACTGCCCAGGTTTCTGTACCATACAGTAGTACTGGTCGGACCACTGTTTTGTACATCTTACTTTTCAGCTTCTTTGGCATTCTTCTGTCATAGACTACACCTGATACTCTACGCCAGTTGGCTGCAGCCCCTCTGATTCTAGCTTTGACCTCTTAATTCAGACTACCCTTCTCCTCAACTACCCCTCCCAGATACTTGAAGCCATTTACCTGTTCAACTATCTTCCCTTCTATCTCTATTCTCAGCTTCTTCTGATTTCCCCAATTCAAGGTGGTCAAACAGCTCTTTGGAGATATAACTCTAGCAAAGTCTAGAAATAATAAGGAGATATGAATTATGAATTGAGAGTGCATACAACTATATCAGTCTTAAAGTAAAATAACTTTAATTTTTTAAATTCTCATTACTCAGGACATTCTGTTTGGTATGCAAGATTTCACTACAAGTGGATCTTGCTTTTAACCATCTTCTATATTTTTATGGAACCACTCTGGATGGCTTAACCCTTGTGTAAAACTATACGAAATATATCTTTCTTCATTTATTTGTTCCATGTTATTGAAGCTTATCCTGCATATTTAGGGCATTTGTTATCCTCCCCAAAAATACTGACATTTTAATCTCTAGGGAAGGGCTCCATATCAGGTTTTGGGAATATGCCTGTGTGGTTCATATGGTGAGGTCTGTAACCCCCTACAGAAGAAGGAGCTGGTGTAGTCTATTCCAGAGACCAAACAGCAAAGCCAAATCCATTTCATTTTTTACTATAGAGGGGCAGAAATCTACAATAGGTTCATAGGTTTATACTAGACTATCTGCCCTGGGGCAATTATAAGCCTAGCCCGATTCTGTATGGCTTACGCCACCCCTTGATTTGAGTATACTGTGCCCTTTTTAAGGTTTAGTTTACTGTGCCTCTGTCTAATAGTGACACGGGAGTAATCCTTGGGACAAACCTACGATCCCTCATCCACCTATCGAGATTCTTCCTGAAGAGATTCAGTGAGGTGCTCTGCCTCACATGAACTGGAATTCTATTCCAGAGTGAAGGGAGCCTCTGGGTTATGAACCTGTCCCTCCAGCAAGTTCTATTTATTTCTGTGCTGAGGTTCAAGTCCCTCGAGCATGTGGCTCTAAGGGATTTAGATTTACTGAGGTGGAGCATGTCCATTAATTCTGGATTTGACATAGCTTTGTATGTCAGGCATAGATCGCCTTGAAGCAGGCGGTATGCAACTGAGTAGAGCTGGAGTTTTTTTAACCGAGCAGCATATGGCATCTGTTTGAGACCCTTGATCCTCTTGGTGAGATACTTTTGGGGTCTTTCTAATTGCTGCAGGTGTCAGGTAAGGTACATCCCAAAAGGGGCATTGTATTCTATGATGGGCCTGATGAGGGATGAATAAAGGGGCACGATCACCTCTCTTGATCTAGATGTGAAACCCTTTGTGATGAGGTGGGCTATGTAGAAGGTCTTTCTAACCACTTTGGCAATGTGGTTTTCAAAGGAGAGATTGCTATCAACTTGGGTCCCCAGGTCCCTAATAACTTTCTCTGTACTTAATGGGTTTCCACCTATGTGGTAATTTGTGGGCACATTGTTTTTGCCAAAGGGTATGACTATACATTTTTTGGCATTTAGCCTTAAACCATGGCGCTGGCATCAGTTATCTGTCTCTGTGAGACCTTTTTGAGGGATGTTTGTGTCAGCTGGAGAGTTGATTATGGCGCCCAGTTTGCAGTCGTCTGTGAACTTGGTGTGCCATAGTCCTCCCACGTTTGCCTGTACCTCGGAAAAGTATATACCGAACAAGAGTGGTCCCAGGACAGAACCCTGTGGTATGCCACTTGTGACCGGTTTCGTGTCTGACATGGCTCCAGCAACTCTCACTCTGTGGGTTCTGTCTTTCAGCCAGTTTGCGACCCATCTTGTGACATAGGGGTTTATATTTAAGCTGGATAGCTTATCTATGATGCCCGAGTGGGGTATTGTGTCAAATGCCTTTGCAAGGTCTAGATAGGCTGTGTGGACTACCTTCCCTTCATCTATGGCTTTGGTGACTGTTTCGAAGAAGTCAACCAGGTTCAAAAGGCAGGATCTGCAATTGACAAAGCCAAACTGGGTAGGATCTAGTGTCTGTACGTCCCCAATGTCTTTGTTTATGAGCTCCATGATGATCCTCTCCATAGCCTTGCAGACTAAGCTAGTCAGGCTTATGGGGCAATAGTTTCCAGGGTCCGTAGAGGCTCCACCTTTGTGGAGTGGGACCACTGTTGCTGTACGCCATTCTGTGGGCACATATCCTGTAGTGAGGCTGAGATTGTATAGCTGTTTTATTTGAGGGATTAGTTCCTCTTGGAGTTCATGTAGGACGCAACCTGGGATGCCATCTGATCTCATGGAAGCAGTGTTTTCTGCTTTGGAGAGGGCAGCCTTCACCTGAGCATCAGAGATGTTTGGGAGGGGGAGGGGTGGAGAAGTTTGCACTGAACCTGTCTGCCAGGATATTGGCGATGTCTTTGGGTTCAGTGTATTTTTTGTCGTTTAGAATCAACTCAGAACAAGTCTGGGAGTTGCATCCCAGGTTTCTAACATAACTGAAAAAAGCCTTATGATTGTCTTTGGTGTCCTGTGCAATTTTTCTCTCGAAGCTGGCCTTGGAGGATTTTATGAGGGATCGTAATTTTTTGCTAGTACTGATCAGAGATGCCTTCCCTATTAGGGATTTTGCTCTATCATGTAGTAGCTTCCTCCTTCTGTTGTACAGTTTATTTATGGCAGGGGTCCACCAGACTGGACGCCTGCCTTTGGATGATTGGGTCTTGGTTTTGTTTGGGATAGCATGATCCATGCATTCCTGGAGATGTCCGTAGAATGCATTTATATAGGATTCTTCAGTTTGGGCCGTAATTTCCACTGGCCCTGGGGCCTTGAAGGATTCCACTTCGGTTTTGAGAAGAGAGAAGTTCGCTTTTGAGAAGTTTTTCACTGTGGTTTTCTGGGCTGGGGGTGGGGTCGGGATGTGGACATCCAGTGAAATTAATTTATGGTCTGATCTTACCAATGAAGGATATACTTCTGGTGTGGAGCATAGAGTCCCCATGTTGGTAATGATCAGGTCTAGTATGTTGTCCCCTCTTGTGGGAGTGGTGACTAGTTGTTCCATAGCATTTGAGTTTATAATTTCCAGGAACCTTTGGGCTAAGGTGCTGGGGCTTGAGTAGTGCTCCCAGTCAATGTTTGGGTAGTTGAAGTCGCCCAATATAATGGCGTTTGGAGAGATCTTCATGTTCTCCAACGTTTTCAGGAAAGCTGAGTGGGATTCCTGACTTTGAGAGGGTGGTCTGTAGGATGCTATAAACTGAAAAGCAGTCTTGCCCACTGTTAGTTGCACATGGATGGTCTCCGATACTTCGTGCAATGCCACTAACCTGGAGGTGTGGATATCCTTGATAAATATGGAAACTCCCCCTCCTTTTGTGGTTCGGTCTGGGTTTTAGGGCCGAAAAGCATGATATGAGGTATAGCCTGGTAGTGCTGGGGTGCTCTCTGGAGCCTTGAACCAGGTTTCTGTCACTGCACAGATATCGATGTTCTCCATACTGAGGAGAGCTTTGAGTGCGTGCATCTTGAGGTTAAGACTTCTGGCATTTAGCAGCATTACCCTTAGTTTCTTGTTCCTTGTGCTGTCTATGGGGGTGGGTTTGACTTTTGAGCCTTGCCTAAAAAAGGCACTATGGGGGTGGCAAGAGCCTTTGCCAATATCCGAAAGCCTAGTGGTGACAGGTGCAAGCCGTCCCAAGCGAAGCAACGTGGCTTGTCGAGCATGTCATCCCAGGCTGACAGACACTAGATCCCTTTTGAATGACACCAAAATTTTAGCCAATTGTTAAAATCGATCATTTTGTCTTTGTACTGTGGCATCATTCTAGGTGAGGGTAAGATGCTGCTCAAGGTCAGGGTCATATCAGCCTGGGCTACATGATCAGAGAGCTCCTCTATGTCTCTTTTCATGTAGTCCAGGGAGGTACATCTCAGGTCATTCACACCAGCATGTACAATGACTGAGTCATATTTGTATTTGCTTTGGAGTGACCTGAGTGCTTGCGTTATGTGGCGGATCCTAGCACCCGACAGGCAGCTCACCGTGACCTTCTCTTTATTCAGCCTGGTGAGCGGGACGTCAGTGTGTCTGACAATAGAGTCACCTATTACAAGAGTATCAGGTGTATTATTCAACCTTAAGGGCTTTCTTTGTGCTTCCAGCATGAAATGTAAATGGTATACAACTATGTGTATCCCACCCCAACCCCAACACTACTTTCCCATGGATGGAAACAGCTGTTCAAATATACGTCTATCCCTGATTGTATATTACACAGAATTCACTTTTTTTAGCTCAAGTTTTCAATGAGTGATTCGTGCATTGATGCGTAAATCTCAGCAGTATATTTTACATTTTGATATAGTAAACTCAGAAAGCATGTGACTTCTTCGCAGACCCAGAAGCATATTTTTCTACTTCTGTTTTCAAAGTTTGTACCTTATTTGGGCTGAACTTCCTTCTAAAAATGGATTCACAGGGTACTGCACTCGGATAACTCTACATGGTTGTTTTAAACATGGTTGTATTGATTCTCACATGTGCTTTTAGTACAAAGCTGTTCTGAAACTGATAAAGGACTTCAGTAAAAAGAAGTATATACTTCCACTTTTCATCCTGAATATGAACAGTACAGTGACACTGTGAAAAAATTCAGTTCTGTTTTCCTGCACAATATTTATTTTTCTTATGGAACAACTTGCTTATTTATTGTGTTCTTCATTTGATTCACCTAAGCTGTAATATATACTAATACAGCAAAAGGACTGTGTATTCATAGCTCATAAAGTACTCTTCTTAAAGTCAACATAAAGTGACATTATACTGGTGTCATAAAATATGATGAAAGATAAATAAAAGCTATTTTTAAACCAAAGCTATTCATTGCTAGTGACAAATGTTGCATAAGTTTTGCAGTGTAATAACCTCTTGATATTCATCAACCACAATATAAAAAACAATGTTAAACCTACATGATGAAATGTTTTAGGTGCACTGGGTGTGGCATACAGTAGAAAACTGTTGTACTGTGAAAAGCAGATAGTATACACTTTAATGATTAAAATGTGCCATTACAACATTCAGCAGAATGACATTGTAAGCAGAAGCAATGAGATACACACAGCAGGACTGGAAAATGCTGGTCAGGAAGTGGGGAGTAAGATCAGAAGGCCATTTAACAAAAAAGTCAACTTTATGCAATCTAACTTGTCACTGCACTCTACTATTGTACTATGACCTATTTGCCACAGAATCAGATATAAGTATTTGTCCATGCTAAATGGTAGATTAAAATTAAAAAGTGTCCTATTTGTCCACTGACAGAAGACACAAGGACACTAGAAAACATATGTGATGTAATAGATTATATTGGACCAACATAGGTTTTCCAATTGAGCTTGCAAAGAGTCTTTCGCCAGGATTATTAAATTACTGATATTAGATAGAATTGCTTAAATATTCACTAGTGTGTCAGAAAGGGAAGTAAATCATTTGTCTCTAAATGGCTAAAAAAGGCACTTGAAAAATTCCAGTGTGTGAAAATAATGTGCATCTCAGATGTTTGGTATGACTTCCTCCTCAGAGGCAGACACAGTGTGTTTGTGTGTGTGTGTGTGTGTGTGTGTGTGTGTGTGTGTGTGTGTGTGTGTGTGTGTGTGTGTGTGTGTACATCTGTGTCAGTGTGTAAGAGCCTGAAACTGCAGAAGACTAGGTCATGCCCTGCTATAGAACTCAAAGCTTTGCATGTTATATGTTGCATTAGAGTCAGTGTGTTCATTTAACAGGAAAGAAGAGAAGATAACAGCTAGAGAGACTGATATGACACTTAAGGACAAAAAAAACACAGTACAAGAGATGTGTAGGGAGATTAGTTAAATCCACAGTGGGAAAGTTATAATTTGTAATTTGTTATTCTGTCTAATCAAGCAGTCTTTGTTAGACAGATGTCTTGGATAACAGAAAATATGAATTTGCAATATATATATAGGGTTAGAATGTACGGGTGATGCATAGAGTTAATACAGCATAAAGGCTGTGGTTTAGCTAACTGAAAGAGATACTGAGAGAGAGAGAGAGAGAGAGAGAGAGAGAGAGAATATGTATTGTCATGTCAGTCTAAGGTTCTGGCAGATATCAGTGAAGCACAGCGAGACTGAACAACGTTATGTTATACTGTTAAACTGTCTGAACATTAAGGCCTGACTGACTGTTAAGCTTATGGTTGCTAGTGTCCAGACTAGAATTTTACCTTATGTGTCGAATAAATCGTAGGTGTCAAAACACAAACCCCTGATTCGGTGTAAATTCCTCATATAGTCATGCTTTACCACAAAAAGAAACTCTCACTGCTCTTCAGTCCACCTTAATGGTGTCCACTGTTAGTATCTCAAAGGAAACATTTCTAATTGCTATAGTGTCTCATAAAACCAATATGCAGGTTCAGATCACTCACTGTTTGATTGAACAACTTAATTAGCTCAATCTCCACTGTTCTTTCCAAGGGTGTATGAAAATGTCCTTGAAGAACCATAACTGTCATATCGGATACAATATGATTAGACTGGGAAAAGTGTGCTAATATTGGCTTGTCAGTCATTTTATTCATAATTGTGTGTCTATGGGCATTCATCCTAGTTATAAGTGGCTGGCCTGTCTCTCCTATATAGCCTGTCTCTAGACATTTCTTGCATTTGATTAGATACACCACAGTTTTAGAATTGCATGCGCACAAACCCTGTACTTTGAAATTTCCGATCCCCAAAGTCATTATGTTAGAAGTACAAATCATGTGACTTGTTTTGCACCTTGAGAGGTTGCAGGTTTTTGTACTATTCTGGACTATGCTCTGTTCTTGTCAAAGTGTACTTCTCACAAGAAGATTCTTTAGAATAGGTGGTTGCTTAAATATTGAGAATGGGAGTGATTGAAGACATGTTTCTCAACTTGTTATCCTCACTAAACATTGATTGGAGGTCCCTTTATAATTTTGTAGAGTTTTCTAAGTTCTGAATGACATGTTGTCACTAGAGGAACTCTGTCACAAGGGTTTCTGTCTTTATACTGGATCTGTATTGCTCTATCTACTGTACTGTCAAACTCCCTGGAAGAGTTACTTTAATCAGAGGCATTGCTGGCTTTTGTAGTGCCTGGGGCTGATCTCCACGCTGGTGCCCTGCCTCCTCAGCTCATCATTTGAAGATCAAAATAAAAAAAAAATAAATAAAATTAAAATGTCCACAATCTAGTGGCTGGTGCTCCTGAAATGTAGGACCCAAGCAGTCCACCATGTCCTGTTTCTGCATTGCACCCCACCACTCCTCAGCTGAGGGGAGATTAAAAAAAAATTTGCGATCAGGTAGTGGGACACCTGAAATACAGGAGCCAATCAAGTCCCATTTTTGTGCCCTGCCTCCAACCCACCTTCTTTAGATTTTATATGTAAAATGAAACACAAAATATAAAAAAATTGTTTTTTCTTTTTAAACTGCAGCAAACCGCTTGCTGCAAATGTAGCAAGACGTTGCTACAACATATGGAGCAATACAGTACTTTTAATTTAAAAAAGAAACAAACAATTTTTTTTTTTTTAACTGTAGCACACACGTAACCAGAAATGCAATACAAGATTTTAAAATCATGCCCCTCCTAACACTTTGCAGCCAGGCCAGATGCCCCCTTTAGCAAGCATGACTTCCAATTCTTTTAGTTGTGACAAATGTTTGTCTCCTGTTGGAGATGTTGATGGTGCATCATATGACAACAAGCAGGTTGAAAATCTAGCTATTTCTTCATTCCAAAGTAGTGTCCACTACATGTTATTCCTTGATGTCTTTCTTTAGCTTAGGACTAGGAATTTTCCAGTTCAGTCTCTGTCCAGATTTCAGTAATATGGCCATTGACAATTAATCTGACTGAGCTTAGAAGAGTTCCAAGGGACATCCATAATGCAAAAACTATACACAACCTACATATAAAACATCCTGAAATTCTGATGTGGGTTACTCTTTACAGTTGTGGCACCTTAACAATTTCTGAGCCTTTGCTAAAGTGCTCAGGTTCAATTAGTGACATGACAGGAAACACCAAAACAGACTTAGAAGGCATAGGGTCATGGAACATATGACTGACTCACTGTTCACACAAAAAGTAACTCTGAAATTTCTAGTCATGACAATAATTACAGTCAGGAAAGTTTCAAGAACTAGATAGCTGACCATAGTGTGCATCCTGTTTATAAAAACTGCAGATTTTTCATTTTTCTTCTGCTACCTACTAAATGGGGGGGGGGGGGGGGGGGTAGGTGATCATCATCTGATCATTAATTAGATTAAGATTTTATTTTATGGTTGAGAATGATCTTGTTTTTGTCTTTGAAAATAATGTAGCTTTTATTATTTATTCATTTTTACTGGCCCTTCCTCATCTGTGTCTCGTCTGGAATCAAAGAAGATTTTGATTCATCATGATTAAAACTAAAGTTTATATGTATGAGTCTAGCAGTTCTGTCATTGTGAACCTCCATAATTTCTCTGAACTGCCAGTTCCAGTCCAAGATGTTGCTAATTTGCATATAGTGCCTCAAAACTTGGGCATTTAATGTCCTGGCTGTGGTTCCTGCAGGACACAGGATGTGCAGCTTAAAAGTATCTTAAAAAAAAGTAGCTTAAAAGTGTCCCACACAGATCAGGACAGATCAGGACAGGTGGCAACTATACTCCACTTGGGAAGAGAATTGTTCCTGGCCCATTCATTCACAGTGGGGGGAGCATCAGTTTCTGATCTCATCAACCAAGCATCTTTCAGGGATTTTTTCTTAAAGCACCTACCCTCAACCCCATCCGTCATTGCTGACATGAGCACCCACATAATCCCAAGTAACTACTATGCACTCCATTTACATGTGCATGCTTCCACACACAACGATAAAGGGCTGCCCTCCTTGGTTTGCTAAGCCAAGCCCAAGTCTCTGACCCTTGCCTATATTCACAAATGATAAGCTCCAGCTAACTGGAAATACCACTCCTTCCCTACAGGATGGGTGAACTGGCATTGGCCACTCACTCTCATCTTGCCTCGCTCAGTTTTTTCAGCATCCAAGCCACTATTCATAGTTAGGTTACCTAGGTCATACACAGAACAGTAGCCCTCTGTACCAAACTAGGTATGATTTCTCTATCTTCATCCACTTTTCCATTTTCCTACTAATGTGTGGTGTTAACTCTGCTGCTTAATAAGGATGGCCACTGTATACTGCACCATATTCCATGTGGAATGCTGATTGTTGTTATTAATATGGTATTACTAGAAACACTGTTGCATTCTGCATAAACAACATTGTTTCAGTTTCAGAGTACATGATGACCGGAACATCTTTTTTTTTTTTTTTAGATTGTTTTGTTCTGAAAACATTGCCTTGATGCTTCAGTTTATTTTCACAAGAATTATTTGCTGGTCTGAGCTGCACAGAGTGCTATTCTGCTTCTGCTTTTGAATTATTAGACTGTTATTAGATGGAGCTGTATTTTTGGTGAAATTATAATAAAGATTGTTTCTGTGTACAATACGTATTTGTGAACAAACAGTAGAGTGATACTGAAATGAACCATAATTATACATAGTTTCAAATTCAGCACTGTGGTTCACAGGTATGAAACCCTGACTATAACCAAAGTGGGATTTTTTAACATCTGTAGTACCATAGCAGCCAAAAAGGCATGCTGGGAGTCAGTGGCCACTGCCAGCTCATCTGTCTTGGGGGGGGGGGGGGTTCTGTCTTGTGTTCTACAGTGTTGACTCTCATGGAGAATTAAGGGAACAGAATGCATCATCCATGGATAGGTACTTGTCTTTCACAAACTGTTCTATGCAGAGCCTTCCAGTGGTAATGTGAGGGAGTATGTACGCCAATGATGGGAGAAGGCATAGCAGGCATAGCCATACGGCTTTGTTCAGGACTTCTGGGCAAACACAAACATCGTAGAGGACAAAGGCCCAAAATAAGAGACAGCTTTTTAAATTAATAGAACAGCCAGTTTTGCAGTAACATGCATTTTCTGAACAATAAATAGTTTGACACATTAATTTCTGGCATTGGTGACTGACTGTAATCCTCCATGGTTTGACCAAAAAAGTTACAGAGCTAAAATAAAGGACAAAATCAGGAACATTCTGCTCACTTTTGAACATGTGAGAGGTATGTAAGAGGTATGCAAGCTCTCATATAAGTTAGTGTGTACATCAGCTTCCTTTGGTGGAGATTTAGGCCACTGATATGAGAAACCCTAATGGCTGCCAAGGATGATGGTCTTTCATAACTGGTTATCACCATACATGGAAGGAATGAGTTGACCAATTATGGGAGATTTAATGGCTGGTAGGTAGTGGAGATAAAAAGCATACAAACATGATGTGCATGTATACTAATGCACAGTACACTACATCAGCTAATAGTCAAACAGAGGCAACATTACCCCCTTATTTTTAAATGACTGTGAATATAATTTTGGGGAGTGTTAGCATACAGGTGTGGGGCTAAATAATAATTTTGCTGCTGCAACTCACAAGATGATGCTTCATTTCTCTTCAGAATTACTTTTAAACTACTTGTACAAAACTGCAGTAGTACTACTTCATGAAGAAGGATCATAAACTGAAAATGTGGACTATCTGAATCACAAGTATTGAACTGTGAAAGTTAAGCATGTGTACAGTGCAGACTTGCAATTTCATCTGCTTTCATCAAAAGATCCAACATTCTCATGTAGCTGTGACATCACAGCACATTGTGGATGCAAGACATGTTTTGATTTAAAATTCTGGCAATCTTTTTTTTTCACTTTGGAAATTGCCACCTCCCAACACACACACACACACACACACACACACACACACACACACACACACACACACACACACACACACACACACACACACATACATATACACAATCCTTTAGCATCCAATGTAGATACTGCACAATACAGCATGAAAATGCAGTCAAGTGATATTGTTTTTTTTAACTTCTTCACTGCCTCGTGTTTCACATTTTGTTGACCCTGCATGTTTAGCTACTATTGCTACAATTCACATTCAGTGCAAGCCAACATACAACTCTGACACATTGTCTGTGTCTATAAGAGAAAGTAATATGACAGGGATTCCAGATGATGAAAGAAATTTGAATGTAAATAATATTACATGAATAAGAAGGAATGCACCAAATTAGGTTTTTGGAATTAAAATGGATTCTTTAGGAGTGCAACCACATTGTGCTGCTTTTGTCAACTGCGCCAAGGTCATAATTTTTCCCTAAGCTTCTGCAGACCAATCAGACCAATAGCAGCAGAAAATGTTGCCTCCTAAACAGAAAAGGTGTAACTCAGCAAAGACATAAGACGTCCTATGTACACGGAAGAGCAGCAGTTAAAAAGAGATTCAGCTAGCTACTTGAAATGCCAAAAGCAGCAATGATACAGCAGGTCTGCCATTCATTTTACAGACATAGTAAGGCAAAATGCAGGGCAGAAAAGTAAACTGACCAAAATGTCTGTTCAAGTGCACTGCACTGTCAAAGATGACACTGTTTATTTTATACTGTAGCCTGCAGTATATTGTACCTGTGATGCCTGTGCCCTGGCCCAGCAATCAAGGAGCCTCAATCCTCACCACTAACACCAGAGAGGGCATCTCATATATGAGGAAAGGATAACAAATACACACAGTAAAGTGCAATTTCCCTTAACAGCACACAGAGGTCACAGTTAGTCCAGGGTTGGTCACTTCCTTGCTCTCCGGGTCCCCAATAAGACTCCACACTGGCACAGCTATAGGGTCCAGATCTCAGCCTAGATGGGCAAGCTAAAATCTCCAGCACTCTCTCTGTCCAACCAGTGCTTCGTGTCCCTGCCCAAGTAGCTGAAACACACACTTTGAGATAAGAGTTTATACAACCAAACATACACTTCTGGGGAAGGCTGGCAAGAGTTCTCCAGCTGTGCCCCTTTACCCAGACTATACGGTAGTAATCCTGCCACCACCCAGCTAATATTTATCAGCTATTCAATGGCCCTTAAAAGGGTGTCCAATTATTACTGTGCAATATTATTATCCAATTGGTAGTATGACTAAACAGTCTCAAGGCTTGAGTGACTTAGGCAGTAAACTCTATAAATATGCAATGTAGTCTAGAGCTTAAATTATCACCACACAAACCAGCCACAGTTAAAGGGTTTTAAAATATTTAATAATAAATAATTCAAATAAGACAATACTTTCTACTACACAGTCAGTGCTAGTCAAGAATTCAGAGATCACACAGAAATACTTAAAATAAATCAGTAGTACAGTTCTGACATCACAGAAAAACACTTAGTCTAAACTTTCTAATTCCTAGTTATTGCTACAAGAAAACACACTTCTAAAATAACTTACTTACATAGAGCATAAGACAGTGCTGAGTTGGATGTTCAAGACAAAAATGCTTAATGCCTTCTGGTTCTCTCTGTTTAAATTGAAACTGCAGTTCTGATAAAACATTACATCATCTCACACTTTCCTGGTGTTCCCAGGCTGACATAAACTGCATGTACATTTTGTTACACTTAGAGCCATAAAGGACATTCCATATGTAAATTCTGGTCATTAACTTTAGCCTTAAAAATGATAGACAGGAAGCCTTCATCTAGCCGGACTGGAGCTGGCTTTAGATCAAAGGGTCACAATATGCTTTTACTGGGTCAGTAGAGAGCACTGCTGCCACATTTTTGTAACAGTATTTTTTTCATTTAAGACAACAAGCCTGTGATTCACATTCATATTTACAAATGATAGAATTATGTACCAAATTCTATTTGACTAGGCTGGCAGCCTTCACCCATTTCTACCAGTCTTCACCCCCCCCCCCGTAGAACTCAAGCTAGTTTTTCAAGTGACCATTGAGAAACACCACTTGAAAGGGTTCGGTCTATCCGAGTATACCTACCCCATTCCTTGTCTTGAGAGCCCATCTGCGTTAGCATTGCTACTCCCACTGCGATGCTTTACTGACATATCATATGCTTGCAACCCCAGGCTCCATCTTAGCAACTTGGCATTTTACTGACTGACTCTGTTTAACCATGTTAGAGGGTTGTGATCTGTCATAACAGTGAATTTCCGTCCATACAGATAAGGCTGGAGTTTCTGCAATGCCCACACTATGGCTAGACATTCCTTTTCTACAGCTGCATAGCATTCCTCCTTGGGTCGGAGCCTTCAACTGAGGTAAACCACTGGTTGCTCTTCCCCCTCTGAAGAAATCTGCCTAAGTACACCCCCCACCCCATGGTTTGAAGCATCCACCTGCACAACAAATTATTTGCTGTAATCTGGATTGGCTAACACAGGGGGTCCTCCCAGAGCTTCTTTAAGCTTCTGGAATTCCTGCTCACATGCTGGGATCCACACTACCTTATCTGGCCTGTTCTTCCTTGTCAGGTCTGTGAGGGGAGCAGCTATGGTACTATAACTGGGGATGAACTTTCTGTAGTACCCTGCTGTCCCTAAAAATGCCCTCACCTGTTTTTTAGTAACAGGTGCAGGCCATGCCTGAATAGCTTCCACTTTGGCAGGTTCTAGCCTTATCTTACCACTCCCCACTCTATGTCCTAGGTAGGAGACCTCTGCCATAACCACCTAACATTTGCTCAGCTTAATGGTCAACCCTGCCCTCTGTAGTCTGCCCAGCACCTCCCTGACATGCTGAAGGTGCTCTGGCCAGGAATGGCTGTAGATGGCAATATCATCTAGGTAAAAAAGGGTAAACCCTCCTACTAGGATATTATCTACCAGCCTCTGGAAAGTTGCTGGGGCATTCTTCATCCTAAAGGGCATCTTTGTGAAATCATACAAGCCAAAAGGAGTCACAAAGGCTGACTTCTCTCTAGCACTGGGAGTCAAGGGTTAACCCTTGGTAAGATCACTGGTTGTAAGATACTTAGCCCCACCCAGCTGCTCTCGGGCCTCATCTGTCCTAGGCATGGGGTAAGCATCTGACTCTGTGTGACTATTTAATTTCCTGTAGTCCACACAGAACTTGGTGCTGCCATCCTTCTTTGGCACCAGCACCACTGGGGAGGCTCAGGGGCTATTGAAATCTTGAATCAGCCCTAGTTCTAACATCTCCTGTACCTCCTCCCTCAGAGTCTGTTTGACTCTCGCAGGCACCCTATAAGGGGCCTGCCTAATAGGCCTTTGGGGTCCTGTATCCACCTGGTGCTTCACCAGGTGGGTGCACCCTGGTTTCCCAGTGAACATATCCCCAAATTCCTGCAACACAGCTTGGATTTCTTGAACCTGGATAGCAGCTAGCTGCTGGGACATTGCTACTCCTTCCACTGAGGTGTTAGCCCGAGCCTCACTGAGGAGATCAGTCCCCAGATCTCCCTCAGACTCCTCCTACAATCCACTGCAAATGCTCATCACAAGAGCCTCCTTATCATGGTAAGGTTTCATCATGTTAACATTGTACAATTTGTGCCCCTGCTGTCTGCCTAGCAGCTCCACCATGTAGTTAACATCACTTACCTTTCTTACCACTTTGTAGGGACCCTCCCAAGCTGCTTGCAGCTTGTTGTGTCTCACAGGAATGAGAGCCATTACCTGCTGCCCCACAGCTAACTCTCTAGCTTGAGCATTCCTGTCATATCACACCTTTTTCAGTTGTTGGGCTTCTGCCAGGTTCTCCTGGGCCAAGCTCATGAGTTCCCTGAGCCTTGTCCTGAGGTTTAGGATGTATGCCACAACAGACATCTTGTGATACACGCACTCACCTTCCCACTCATTTCAAATTAAATCTAGAGGTCCCCTCACCCTATGCCCATACAGCAACTCAAAGGGTGAAAAACCTGTGGATTCCTGGGAACATCTCTGTAAACAAAGAACAGATGGGGCAAATATTTGTCCCACTGCCTCTTAAACTGATCTGCAAATGCCCGTAGCATGGACATAATTGTAGAGTTTATCCTCTCAACAAGTCCATTAGTCTGGGGATGGTAGGGGGTGGTCTTCATGTGCTTCACCCCACAGGACTGCCACAGACAAGCCAGGAGGTCTGACATGAAATCGGCACCTCTGTCAGTCAGTATTTCTTTTGGGAAACCTACCCTGCTGAAAATCTCTAGCAAAGCATTTGCCACCTTATCTGCCTCAATGGAGGACAAAGCCACTGCCTCAGGGTATTGTGTAGCATAATCCACTAGCACTAGGATATACATTTTCCTTGTGGAACATGGGGTACTCAGAGGAGCTACAATATCCATAGCTACCCTCTGAAATGGCTCCTCAATCACAGGCAAAGGCATCAAAGGAGCTCTCACCTTGTCTCCTGCCTTGCCTACCTTTTGGCACTGCTCACAGTTCATGCAGTACCCTGTTACATCTCTGGAAATTCCAGGCCAATAGAAGTTCTGCATAATACACCTCTTTGTACATTTTATGCCCATAACATCTGCAAAGGGAATATCATGGGCTATGGCTAGAAGCACCAGATGGTAGGCTCTAGGCACTACCAACTGCTGTACTCTCTCATCTTCTAGTCCTCCATCAGGGGTCCACTCTCTGTATAGTAACCCTTTGTCCCAGTATACAGATTCACCCTTTCCTTGAGAATCAGATGCCTCCCTAGCTACTTGCCTCAGGCCTTGCAATGTAGGGTCTGAGAGCTGAGCCTGTCTCAACTCTCTCCTTGTAACCCTTCCCAGCTCCCCTTCCACAGGATGTCTTGCATCCTCTGATAGTGTTGCCTCACTTTCAGCCTGGGTACTACTACTCACCTCTACCTTTGTAGTCACTCTGTCCAAGGGAACATAAGTACCCACATGCAGCTGCGGCTCATCTTCAGGCTCACTACTACAGGGTAGCTCTCTCCCTGAAGTAACTACCTCACCAGTCCGGGATGCAAGCAGTTTGTCTGGGTATCCCCCAGCCTACCAGACCCACATGCTTGTCTCCAAGCCTGACTGTGTGTAACCGCATAAGCACATGGTACTGCCTCTTCCCTCTCAGGACATCTGCAGGATGGTAGTTTACTACCCCTGTTGTCTCAAGACAACCTACTATTGGCATTTTGTCTTTCCCACTGACTGGCTCCTCACCTTTGGTTCCCCACCTTGCCTCCATGGATAACTGTATACCACATGACCCCCACTGGTTGCATTCAACACATTTAACCCTAGCTCCTGGATGTGTACCTGGACTAGTGGCTTCCCCTGCTACTATGATATGATATCATCTTTTATTGTGTAGCCATAAAATAATTACATTTCAGCTAGTTATCTGTGCTAGTGGAGAATCTTATTGGGGATCTGGAGAAAGAGGGAAAAACCAGACCCAGACTGACTGTGGTCTTTGTGTGGTTGTAAGGGAAATTGCACTTGATCCAGAGAGCTGCATCTGGAAATACTGTGTGTGTGTGTGTGTGTGTGTGTGTGTGTGTGTGTGTGTGTGTGTGTGTGTGTGTGTGTGTGTGTGTGTGTGTGTGTGTGTGTGTGCGTGTGTGTGCGTGTGTGCACCTTGTCATGTCATCCTCTCAATGTACGTCCCCAGTGGTGCCAGTGGTGAGGATTGAGGCTGGTCCAGTGGTGGGGCATCACACCAAGTATTTTTAAAAACTTCTGCAAGACTAGCTTCCTACTTCTGAGGTGTTCCCAAGCTAGACTAAAACCCCTTAGAAAGCTCTTCTGTTTACTCAGAAACTTAGATCACCAACTTTTATCAAAATGTAAACAATTGCATGGAAGCTGTACCCAAAAGAAGCAAGTGAGAAGCAAACTCTAAAAACAAACTGCATTGGTGGAATCACAGCATAAATAACGTTTATAACAAAAAGATAAAAACAGTAATCAAAAATAAAATATGCAACACCCAGAAAAATAAGACTCTAACCACCAAACTGAACAAGCAACTCAGGAATGTAATAAAAACTACTTAGGCAAAACCTGAAAAAATAGTCACACAGGTCAAGTATAACCACAAAGCCTTCTTCAGCTTTATAGACAATCTCAAGGACAATGCACAACAATGTGCTGAGCTTACTGTAAACAGCATTACCTATGTGGAAGCTGTGAATATAGCAAACCTAGTAGCTGACAAATTCAGCTCAAGCTTCACCCCCACACCTACCAAACCTCTGGTAATGTCAAAAGAAATATTGGGAAGATACAACCCTGCTATCCTGCAGGACCAAATCCTGGAGGCACTTTCAAAGGCCAATAATATGGCTTCTGTGGGAGTTGAGACTATCCCAGGATGCATCCTTAACAGCATAAAACAAGATATTTCTGTACCTTTAAAAGCAATTTTGAACCCGAGCCTCCAAACTGACTTTGCACCAAATGAATGAAGGACAAAAGTCATACCCCTTTTTCTGCACTGCTTCACCTGGTGCTAATAAACTTATCAGCTAAGCAAAGACATATACAGTCGCAATCTACACAAACAATCTCATCAATGAAACTCCTCTGCCATGCAGCCTAGGTTCTACTGCCATCTAAAAAAGGAATACTTTTTATTTTCTACTCCTATTGCTATGAATTAGGGATAAATGTGAGCTTCAAGATTTTACTAGTTTATATGAGAAAAAAACAACACAACAGATTTTACTATTCCTAATGTTATAGGTATCCACCTCTTTGGGAATGGCTTTTAGTACCAAAGCAGAAGGGGCTTTTATCCGATCTCCCCGTCCCCATATGAGAAAGCAGAAAAATCAAATACTTTAAAGATGAATTTATTGGTTACAGCATGTAAAGGCATGGAAATTATGTAATAAAGTGAGGAAAGACAGAAAGATGTGTGTGTGTGTGTGTGTGTGTGTGTGTGTGTGTGTGTGTGTGTGTGTGTGTGTGTGTGTATGTATAGCAATATTCTTGTACACTTGTAAAGTTTGCATTTATAGTTCTGAATTACCTTTTAAGGTACTTGTATAAAAAAACTAAAGGCAGGGCACAGCTCCCCTACTTTTCCCTGCACAATTGCAGTATCACAGATGTCACAGACAGCTGTTCCTAAACCTGTGAAGCCAGCTAATGATCTATAGTCCTGTCATGCAGTACAGTGTGATGCAGAAGATATAGGCACATGGCAACAACAGACATGAGATTGAAACTCAGTAGGGAAATAAGGCCATAATGATATGCAAATGTATACAAGGTGAACACAGTTCTGACTCATAGTTAATTATAGGGGAAATTTATTTTATTTATTTATTGACATTTGTTAACCGGGTTAGTCCAACTGAGCCAGGGGCCATTTTCAGTGCAGACCCGAGGGAAAACCTCAAGAAGTATTACATATTTTTACAATAAAAATCAAATCAAAAATAAAAATAAGAGTAACAAATTAAAACCACCATGAAACAAAATAAGAAAATCAACAATTAGACAATATCTGTACATAGAGTAGGTTAAATAACAATTGACAGGTCTAGAGAATATCACACATGAAGTGTGTACAAATAGATAAACCATTCAATCAAAAATGTTTTTGATAAAGATATATATGAATATATATGCTATGTAAGTGAGGGGAGATGGAGGTATAAAGGTATATGAGACAAGTACAAGGAATTACAGAGTAGACTAGGGAAAAGGAGTTAAAGTTGAGAAGAGAAGAGGCTAGATCAAGTGGGGGTTAGACAAGGGCAGGACCATGTACTCTGAAGAAAAATTTTAAGTTCATTTTTTGAACAGGTGTTTTTGATGAATGCTTCTTATGTTTTGAGGGAGTGAGTTCCAAGGATGAGAATTGCCCACCAATTTGCAACTAAGAAACATGCCAAAAATATCATGGCTGCAATATGATAATATTAGGATTAGTAGCAATAGTCATGCATAACCATATGCTTGTGATTAGCATCACTGCTTTGAACCCTTATGTATGAAGTGGTATCTGGCACCAAAGGAAATAGCGCTGCCTATGTATAACAGACTACAGCTTTAGTGATCAGGAGATTATTAATTGGTTCCATGTAAATCAGGACATTGTACAGGCCTTGTTTGACATATGTCATCCATATGTAGAATCAATGCACACCTTTTCCATAACTGTGGAGATTAAATTATATATAGCTCCTTCTATTCCAGCTACATGGGTCTCTTAGAGACCAGCAAGGCACATGCTGGATATTTCCCAGGCCTTTTCCTCCAAAATACTGAATATGCTCCACAGCATAATGCTTCTTCATGTGGAGCAGCATATGTATTTTCCTGGCACCCTATTTGACACATCAGTGATATTGTCCACCTCCCTGAGGAACTGCTTGCCACAGAATCCACTCATGTAACAATGAAGGTTCCACATTGCCAAAAGTGACAAAGGTATGTGAAGGCTATCATTGTGTGACATGCTAGGCAGTGTGTATGATGCAGATGACACCATAACAAATGTGACTGCACATCATCCAAAGAGTTAGCATGATTCACATATATGGCACACATGTCAGCTATGTCACCATTTCCTGCATGGTGACCTTCCACAGAGCCATCTGTGCACCTGTGGGTAACTAATGTTAATGCACTGGGCTACATATACAGTGTGTCCAAATATACTAGCCCCCCCATATCCTGATAATATTTTGCAAGTGATACTGGATACTCATTGAAACTTGGCTAGTGATGGCCATAAAAAAGCCACAAAGAATGGAAACACTGCCGTATAACACAACACATTGCCTTATGTTTCCTTGATGTACCTGGATGCACTCCTATATGACCCAGCCACAGCATGGAGAATGTTCCTGGGATGTTGCATGCTACCCAATATGTTGCAGGGCAGCTCCATGACTTCAATACAGCTGGACCTTACAATGCCGCTGCATGAGGATTCACCTCTAACATTCTGTGGCTCATACAGGGGGGCCTACATAATGAAGTACATTACATTTCTGTGTACTTGCAAGCTGTGCTACCTGCTATTCAGATATCATATTGTCCCACCATTTTCTGAGAATATTTCCATTACAATGGTTACCTATGCAAGTGTCCACCTGACAGCCTGCATACTATGTGAAGGAGAGCAACGTAATACTCTTTTTTATCTTTTTATCTTTTTTTTGGTCTTTTTATGGCCATTTCCTATACTCCCCTTTGCTACCTTTTCACACATCTGAACAATGTCCACATATGTGGACACTGTAGCAGTGCATCTGCAAGTCAAATATCTTGATACTCTGTTCTGTCCTTTCTACCTTAGGGACATGCTAACATGTACAGCATAGTTTCTGTATGTACTGATTTATTCGGAGATGCAGCAGTCTGTGAATTCACATGTCATGAGGTTCATACAAGAGGTCTGTAGCTGCTCTACGGATTCCATCTAGCACTTCTGTGCCCATATTTATAAAGATACATATAAAAAGTATAGAACTTCTGCTTAGCTATATTCTCATATCTCAGTTACTTGGATTATTGCAACTACAAAATGGCTCGAGTATACTACTAGAACTACAGCAGACATTTTTATTGTAATAGTTGTTTTAACACTAAGACCTCATGGTTAATAGCTTACGATTTGTATGTGAAAGTGTTATAGTGAAAGTAAGTCATTGAACTTCTGTCTCACATTTTTACTGCTCTAATCTGTAAAGTTAATAGCATATGTATGTTTTTACTTATTTTGTCATAGTTTATCTCAACTAACTCCTCTCTAGCTGTTATCAATAGTTGCTTATAGCACCTCTGTTATTTTTGTTTTTCCCTAGCTTTTATACTCAACACACTCTCTCCCCTCCTTTTTTCCCTAGGTTTTAAGAGCAAAGTGTCTTGCCTTCCAACCCCACTCTCTCATCCCCCTCCCTGCCTGATCTCCCCCACACTCACAGCATCTTAGCATATATCCAGCCTTTAACTCTTCCTTCCCTTAATGTACAAATGCTCCCTTCTTGCTCACTCCTCTCTACCTTGTGAATTAATCTTTCCTTAATACTCCCTATTCATCATTTTCATCTTATTTCTCACTCCCCTCTCCGCACTAGTAAATAACCTCTTCCCAACATGTTTACCTAGCTCTCTGTCATCCTTCTATTATCATTATCTCATTTCAAACCATGCCCCCCCTCTACCTTACATCAGTCCTGCTTATGTACCTCTCTTTACGTACCTCCTATCATACACACCCTAATTGTTTACATTCATCCCCAACCTACACCTTTCCTGTACTCCACAAGAAACCCTCCCTGCCCTTCCTAATTGCCCCTCTCTCTTTAACTCTTCCTTCACACATCTCATCAAAATAAAAATTTTCTCTGTCTATAGCACATCCTTCAAATCTAAATACAAACCCACTGGCTTTTACCTTTATACAAACAAACCTTCCCTTTTATCTAACAATTTACTATCTTCTGGTGACATCCACTCTAACCTAGGCCCATCTAGCCCAAGCACAATAAACACCTGCCTCACTAAACATCCCTCTATCTTTGCTACTAACATACAAAGTCTACCTAATAAAGTTATAGAACTATACTCCTGGATCACCCACCAATCACCACACATCCTGGCCCTATCTGAAACTTGGCTAAAACCACATATTTCTAACACTGGAATACTACCTCCCCACTACAACATCTATCACTAAGACAGAACCACCAAAAAAGGTGGAGGTGTCACAATTATGTATTCTGAACACCTTAACCTATCCCCCTGCCAATATCTTTGCCTAACTTTCAACCAGCTGACTAATACTGCTAAACTGTCACCTTGACTCCCATAAGAAATTTGCCATTGCCTCAATCTATATCCCACCTGCAAACAACATTCCCATCCTCAAATCTAATCTAGCATGGATTTCTATTAATATCCCTTATGAGGCCTTACTACTAGGTGACGTAAATATTGACAGGCAAAAACTATTCTCTACCTGTCCCTCCCTTCAAATTAACCTACACGGCTTCCATCACCTTATCACAACTCCTACCCACTTCAACAACAATATCCATGGTACCACCTTAGACTAGATTCTTACCTCTGATCCCATCCTATGTCATGACCCCAGAGCCTTACCCACCTCTCTAAGTGACCACCTTCCTATCCAAGTCCAATGTTACTCTTCCCAAATACCTACATTCCACCATTTTAGAGTGTGTTGCAAGCTTTCTTCTTTCAATCCTGAAACCTTCAATAACAGGGTCACTTCTATAAACTGAATTCCTTAAGTACCTCCCTCTTAACAAAGTCGTTCTACACTTTAATCACATTTTTCTTGATATACTTGACTCTTTAGATCCTCTTAGAAATGTGAGAATCAAAGCCAACTACTCGCCTTGGCTCATCAAAAACACCCTGTCTCTCATGAAAGAAAGAGACAAAAATTGGAAAAAATGGCTAAAAACGAAATCAGCAGCATTCCTACAAAAGTATAAAGAACTAAGAAATCTAGCAAAAACAACAATTAACAAAAACAAAAAACTTACTTTTATAATCCCCAGTTCTCCCAAAGGTCTAAACCAAACAAATTCTGGCATACCATCAACAAAATCTTAAATCCAGGTCAACTTACCACCCCCATCCCCTACCCTAATAATTCTCCCTTAGAAACTGCCATCTTACTTAATTCTCACTTCATTAAATCTATTCAAAAACATACCCACCCCCCCAAAGCCATAACCACCCTCACACCACTGACTGCACATGCAACACAACACCTTTCTCTTTTAACCTCGTCTCCACAGCCTACATGAAGTCACTTCTGCTAAAACTGAAGCCTTGTTCTCCCTCTACTGATAACCTCCCTCCCCTCTTTCTTAAATTCTCTGCTCATTCCATAGTCTGTCCTGTCTCTATCCTAATAAATAGATCTATCCAAGGGTCTACTGTCCCCAACATCTGGAAATCTTTCTACACCATTCCACTTCACAAAGGAAGTAACTCCACTGAGCCTTCTAACTACAGACCTATTGCCATTCTATCTCCTCTATCCAAAATCCTCGAAAAATGTACTCACAGTCAGCTTTTAACTCACCTTAGTAATGACAATTTTTCAAGGGCAGTCACGAAGATGCAGCAGTTAGCATTACCGCCTGACAGCAAGAGGTTCTTCGGTTCAATTCTCGGCTGGGATGCCTTCTGTGTGGAGTCTGCATGTCCTCTCTGTGGTCGCGTGGGTTTCCTCTGGGTGCTCCGGTTTCCTCCCATATCCCAAAGACATGCTGTAGGTGGATTGGACACTCTAAATTGGCCCTAGGCATGAGTGCATGAATGTGTGCGTGCATGTGTGTGCCTTCTGTGGAAGGTTGGGCGCCAGACTGGCAACTCATTACCGTAAAACTCCACTGCCAATCATGAGTGGACAGGTGATCCGCTGTGGTGACCCCTAACTGGGAAAAGCTGAAAGAAGAAGAAGTAATGAAAACTTTCTGTCCCCCACTCATCATGGTTTTAGACCACACCACAGCACTTCCACTGCCCTCCTATCCTTCACTCACACTGTTGCTGAAGCCAGGGACAAAAACCTACTCATGTCTTGCCTCTTTCTCGACCTCTCTAAAGCTTTCAATACTGTCTCCCATTCCAATCTACTTACTAAGCTTACTGACCTTAATCTCTCCCTCTCTACTATTCACTGGTTCTCAAGATGTCTCTCAAATAGGCTTCAGTCTGTCAGGTGGCAATCTGCTTGCTCCCCTTTTCTACCTATCCAAACTGGTGTCCTTCAAGGCTCAATCCTTGGCCCCCTTCTATTCAACATCTTTGCCAATCATCTTTACTCCTCATGCAACACCTCCTCCCTCGTACAGTATGCCGATGGCTCTACTCTTATCTCTTGTGCTGACAACATCTCTAAACTTCTTTCTATCACCCAAAACTCCTTCTCATCTGTGGAAAAATGGCTTACAGAGCATCAACTTATACTCAACCCCCAAAAAACTAAGCTCCTACTATTTCTCCCCTAAACTCTCCAGCACCTTAAATCCACCTTTAGTATTTCTTCACTAGATAACACTCTTATCAAAGCTGAGTCTCACACTAAGTTACTGGGTACAATAATTGATGATCAACTCAAATTCGGCATCCATAGCCAACACTGTATCAAAAAACTAACATGAAACTGGGTCTTCTCTGCAGGAATAAGAAATTTCTTGCTCCCAACTCCAAACCCAGCCTTGCCCAAACCTATCTCCTTCCATGTTTCGTCTACACCTCCCCTATCCTAACTCACCTCCAGTCAAAGCTTCTCTCCAAACTAGAACAAGCTTACAATAACATAGCCAGATTCATCAGTAACCGACCTTATAAATCCCATCATTGCCTTGCCCTCAAACAGCTTCAATGGCTAGAATTCCCCCAGCTCTTACTCCTTGCCCAGATGCAGCTCACACATTCTCTACTCAACAAACCACTAGGCTGCTCATCACTGTCTACCTTAGTATCTCCTTATATCCTTTGTAGCTCTGACCAGTGCCTTCTAGACATCTATAAACCCAGGAAAACTTATGGTAAACTCCTGTGTAAACACTATGTGTCCCTTGAGTGGAATAGGCTACCACCACACATTCATAGTATCACTACTTCCAGCTGCTTTAAAACTGAAGTCAAGCACTACTTTCTGAGCTCAAAAGCCTGTCCTTGTCTAAATCCTCCATGATCTGCATTTTCCTTTCTTTTTCTTTTCACTGTCTGTCTACAGCTAATAATTCAATGACTAATCTGTTCACTAGACAATACTACATTATGCTACTTGGGTAAGATATGTCATTATTGTAAATTTTTAAATGTACTGGTTGTACCTGATTACTGCATATGTAATTTTTGCTTATATTGTATTGCTGCATTGTTTTTCTTGGGTTTTGTATATTGCCTACTATGTTATCTTTTTATGTTTATATTGATGAAGCTTTTCTCCTTGGGTCTCCACTGAAAACGGGCCATTGGTTCAGATGGACCAACTCTGTTAACAAATGTCAAATAAATAAATAAATAAACAAATAAATAAATAAATATTTCATTACATGGGTATGTCCACTTGCATATTTGCACAGCTACCTGCATGGACATGCTACCTGTTTTGCTTTGGATATGTAGTTTTAGTCAATACACAGTATCGCCAGCTTGCACACACCTAGTATCACATTTCTCTTCTCTTCAGCATCGTAAGTGAGCAGAAAGTTAAGAAAGTTAAGAAAAATCCCTTTCAAGTGAGTAACAACACCAGCTGCCTCTGGCATGCCCATTATTGAGAACTAGAATTTTTCAACTTTGAATGGTACTGAAGTAATATTTCTATTCTCATTTGCCTTATTCTATCCTCTCCTCCCATTGACATGGCTTCTTGTAATGCTAATGAACAGGTAACTTCCATGAAGGTTCTGTCCCCCCAAACTAGAAGTCTGTAAATACTACCCACTGAAAATGTGGAACTGTTTCCTGTTTCTACACTGACCTATGCAACGTCCTTTTTTCCTTATGTACAAATTAGTTCTGTTGACTAAATTAATTTCTCTATGTATGGAGCTACCCCTTTGTTTTGTTTTCTTTCCTGTTCTTTACTGCACATCATGTGTTCCCACTTACCTCACAATTATTCACTTAAACCATATTTCTGTGACTATATCAATGAGCATAGATAATTGCTGCAAAAATTTTTGTGGGACTTTTTTAGCCAGAAAAATACACGTTTGTAGAAAGTGGCTTCAATTCATAAACATTTGAAATGGCATATATCAAGCAAATTATCATGCTGGAAAGTTAAGCTAAACAGACCGAATGACAGTATAAATGATGTCAGAGGTTAAGAGAAAGTCATTGCACAAAATGCAGATATAGTGCAAGTAGGTGCAGAACTAGAAAATGTTCGCTGTAGAGAGAGAGGAATGCCATTTATAACACCACACTATTCCACAGTCTGCATTTGTGCAGTCTAGCATAATAATGCCGCTTAACACGTCAAATGAAAAGGGAATGAGCAAACAAATAGAGGAGGGTCATATTAAGCAGGTTGATCTAGCACGTGGAAGACAAATAATGGTAATCAGGATATGTAACATGATAAACTGAGCAAATACCGTTGTAAATCACACCTAAAACAAATGCCCTCATACCATATGTAAACTCAGTCACAATGCAGGCAAAAGGAATTCATATTCACAAGTCGCAAGGCCAGCATGCAAGCAGGCACAAGAGGTTTCCAAATGTATTCTTTTACAACACAGGGTCGCAGCAAAGGACAACGCACATTCAATGAACCATGTCATGCAACAACAACTGACCTTGCAAAGAAGTGTACCCTTGTTGTGGTGAAAAGGCTTATTTATCTCAATCAAGCTATACGTTATACTCTGTAAAAATAGACAAGTCATGGCAGAGAGATGAGAAAGATGGCTCACTGGAGAAGGTAATGACAAGTCATGTTAGTATTTTCACCATAGAACCCCTATGGGGTAAAAAGCAACCAAAGGATGTCAAAATGACACAGGGAGTTGAGACCCTCAAGTCTGAAGGTGTCCAGCATACTATTGGGGAAGAACAGAGGATGGGTATTAATAGTGCTAAAAGGTTATACTAAGGACAAATTAAAACCAAAGGACGTGCATCTGCTGAGGTGCTCAGAAATTAAAGTCTTGTGCTGAAAACAACTAAACAACACTGGAACTTGAAACATAAGAAATATGAACCAGGGTATACTTGATGTGGTTAAAGATACAATGACAGGAATAAACACTGATATCTTGGGAATTACTGAACTAAAATGGACTGGAATGGGCCACTTTATATCTGATAATCATTAGATCTTATGTGAGCAAAAAGCTTGTAGATTTGGTAGAAATTGAGTAGCCCCATAGAATGATCTCAAACAGTCTGCAAGGTAAGCAATACTACATTACAGTGATGTAAGCTAATGCTCCAGCCACAGATGCCAAGAAGAAGGAATTGAAAAGTTTTGTGAGGATTGGCTGCACCTTTTGGAAACAGCGCAACAAAGATATCACATTAATCATAGGTCAATGGAGTGATACATTTGGTAGCCAGAATACAAATGGAATAACACGCAGGTTTGGCCTTGGAGTACAAAATGAAACAGGGTATATAACATTTTTCAAAGATAATTCAGTGATCATAGCAGACATTCTCTTTCAACAGCCTAAGAAATTGATTTACACAAAGTTATTATCAGATGGTTAACAATGAAATTAGACTGATTGTATACTTTGCAGTCACAAATGGAGAAACTTTATACAGTTAGCAAAAGCAAGACCTGGGGCTGAATATGCCTCAAACCATCAACTTCTTATCACAAAATTAAGAATTAAGTTAATGAAAACAACAAAAACATCCAGGCCAACTAGATACAAGCACAACAATTCACCAAGTATTTAAGGAATTGGATCTGGTAGATAAAAGCACAAGAAAAACTATTGACAGAAGTTTGTAATATTGTCCAGAAGGTGTCAAAAAGCAAATGACTGTCTGTAGGAAAGCAAAAGGCAACGGGGATGGTAGAATAATCAAACAAAAGGCAGAGCTTCAGAGCACAGAGCAGAGCAAAAAACTGAAGATGTCACCAGAAGGGGAAATACAGCAGATCTCATTTAGCAGACTGATGCGTTTATGGAAAACATCTGGGCATGATAAAATAAACAAATGGGAAAGATAAAACAGAAACAGAAGATGATGAGGAATAGTTGGAAGAAAAGTGTGAAACAACCCTAGCATTAATGATACATACAGTATAATCTCTGATCTCCAGTCAGACATCATGGAGAGTGAAGTTAAAAGGGCCATAGAAAGACATGTTATTAAACAGGCTGGAGGAAGTGATGACATTTCAGCTAAATTGTTTAAAATCCTGCAAAATGATGTGACAGTGCTGTTCGGAATTTGCCTGCAAATATAAAAAAACACAATGGTGACTAGTTAATTGGAGAAAGTAATTTTTTAGTCCAGTCCCAAGAAAGGGCAATGCTAAATAAAGCTAAAATTATTAAATAATTGCACTTGTTTCACATGGTATATATAACAAGGTAATGTAGAAAATCCTGCAAGCTAGACTCAAGCAGCATATGGATTAAGAATTGCCAGGTGTACAATCGGATTTTAGAAAGGGCAAAGGCATGAGAGATCGAATTGCCAGCATACACTGAATAATGCAGAAAGCAAGTGAAGTCCAGTAAACATTTACTCCTGCTTTATCGACTATTCTAAAGCTTTTGACTGTGTGGACCAGAACAAACCACCCACAAGTTCTTAGAGAAAGGGGGATAATGGGCCACCTTATTTCCCTCATAAAGAATCTGTAAACATAACAGAATGCAACAGATGCAACCGAATATGGAATAGATCGCTTAATATTGGGATAGGAATAAAATAAAGCTGTATATCATTACACCACTTATTTAACTGATATGCTGAATATTTCATGCTGGGTTAGATTAATCAGATGCAGGAATCAAAACTGCCATAAGAAATATTAACAACTTCAGACACGAGTATATATATATATATATATATATATATATATATATATATATATATATATATATATGGGTCACTGTTAAATTATCGAAAACACAATCCATCGAATTGTGTTTCCGATAATTCAGTTTAGCGAAAGTGCATCTTGTCGAAAGTGCAAACTATTGACTGTGCACTTTCGCTAAACCCAAAATAACCACAAAAAAAAAAAAAAAAAAAAAACATTAAACATTGTTATGCAGGGGGGCAAGCCCCCCTGCATATTCTCACTCCGAGATCACACTAAATATTCCCTTCGCCCCACTGTAGTACGATGTCAGCAATAGTTCCGTTAGTTGTAAATCAACAGTATATGCTGATTTACAACTAACGATGCATGCAGACTGCATGCTTTCTTTGTGTTTTCTATTTAGCGAAAGTGCATTTCGACAAAATGCACTTTCGCTAAATTGTGATTGCCAAAACACAAATTTGCTAATTTGTGTTTCAAAAATCTAACAAGGACCCATATATATATATATATATATATATATATATATATATATATATATATATATACTTCAAGGCATCCAACCAGCAACGTGTACATGTCGACTGGTCGACTGTTTAATTTCTAGTAACTTCTGTCTAGTATAAGTTATTGCACTTTCAATTGGAAGTGCAAAAACTGATTTATGGCTATAAGGGCTGGAATATAACTAAGGCTGTGCACTGGAAACTCAGCGCTTTTTATCTGTGGTATTGGAGAAAATTGCTAAGAATTCTATAGACTGCAAGGAGATCAGATCAGTCAATTCTTAAGGAAATAATCCCAGACTGTTTACTAGAATGCCTGATTGTAAAATTAAAACACAAATATTTTGGTCACATAATGCAAAGTCAAGATTCACTACAGAAGGCACTGATGTCAGAAAGGACTGAAGACAAGAAAGGAAGTGCAGCAGAGTATAAGATGGATAGGCAGCACTACTTAAATAAGGAAAATTAATTTGCAAGAGCATAAAGACAATGCTGTTGTCGACAGACAGGCCTGGCATGCTAAAGTCCTTAAGGTCATCAAGAGACTAATTGACTTAATAATAAATGCCAAATAATGGCAAAAACCTAAGGGCTTGCATAATAAACAGGATAGATAAGATGCTGCAGGCTTTTTGCAGTGGAAAAATAGGCATGCGGCTAACAGTTGCAGAGTAGATATGCAAGGAAATGCCTGTGACACAAGTAAGGCAGAATTGTGCAATACAAGCAGCAGGGCTAGCAAAACCCAACTCTCCAACAAGAAAGAGGCATATAATGCTGCGGTATGCACACGATGCCATGAGGATGCAACACAGAACATGTGTGAAGAGGCAGATCAGTAATGTAAGACATACATGCAGCATCCACTGCATCTGGCAAAGCAAAACACATGCAGGGGTGGCGCAGGAGAAGGATGTGTAGTGGTTCAACAAAGTCTCACACACGCACACACACACACACGCACACACGCACACACACGCACACACACACACACACACACACACACACACACACACACACACACACACACACACACACACACACACACACATCATGTAGAAAGCAAAACGTTTGCAGTGATTTGCCAGGAAAGGTTGTGCAACAGATGACAGTAGTGGCACACCAAAAAAAAAAAAAAAAAAAGCAGTCAAGTGTGAAAAATGTATGGGGCACTTACCTGTGAGTCAGCTGTGTATCTACTGGAGGAACAGAACAGGAACATGGATGCTTTCATATCCTTCATCTCCCTGTGTTATCTGTACTAATATGTCATTGCTCCACAAACTCCTGATGGGATTTGTATGGGTCATCAAGGCCCAGTACATCAATGGACAACTTCAGTGTTACCTGGACCCAAGGTAATGCAAACCTGGGGGATGTTAAATTAAGTAAGAAAGTGCAGATGCTGTGGGTGAAGAGGAGGGCTATGCCCGTTGTATGAGAGAGTAAGGAAGCCCACTCTGACCAGAACTACTGACTTGATTTTTGACATTGCCTCTGAAATGGTCCATCAATATAGCGGGATATGATGGGACACACAAACTACTCTTCCACAGTACACATGTGAGGGGATCCAGTGTGTCACTTTGCAGACATAACTTCTACTGCATCTTCGCTATGGTACATGCAATCCACTGCTTGGTGTGTGAAAGGATGTTGCCAAGTCCCAGTGATTGTGATAGTAGGCTGTACCCCTGCAACATTTTCAGTGAAGATGACTTGGATGCTGACAACCTAACGTAAGAGAAGCCTCAACCACTAACATGTCATTGAGTGGTCATGTATCATCACCAGGATCACCTGAAGTCTCAGTGGAAAAAACAGACACTTGAACTACCCACTCCTCAAACATTTACTCCCATGGTTCTCCTCCTCATTTTTCTGCCTCTCCTTAGTCTTCTGCACACACCTGTCATGGCCAAAAGGATTTACACCCCCTTCAGAATGTGTTTACCACCCACCCTTCATTATGAACAGCAGATGTAGTTCCCATTGTTTGCAGTTATGTGGAGAAGCGATGGGACATCATAGTATAGTGTCATTTAAACAGCTATAGAAATTTTGCTTCTTAAATCCTGTTGTCTGCGGAGTTTAGCCTGAAATGACATTAGTGTATCATGTGTGCCTGAAATGCCAGCAGTGTATTGTATGCATGCTGCCATATACTGAGTGCTAGTTTGACCCTCCCCAATTCTAATATGGCAGCACTTCTAGGTGCCATCCACAAATAATAACTGCTACTATCTACTTAGGATATAGAGCAGTTTCCTAACTTTTCACTCCTTCCTCCCTAACCACGCGATCTGGACCCCAGGCTGATAGTCATATCTTGGATAAAGGCATCAGAGGTTCATGCCTTGTTCTTGTATTAATGGGTTTGAACTTCTTTTTCTAAACATAAGGATGGGGTAGTTGCTCCATGACCAAAAAAAACAAAAAAAAAAAACAATAGATAGTGTTCCAATGTAAATGTGAAACAGGCAAACCATATAACAAAGCCTAGAGGAAAGGAAAACAACTGGTAGCAGAACACAAACCAAGCCAAAACAAAGAAAAAACAAACCGCAGGTCTGCAGAGACTCTGACTGTGAAGCCCCTGGATCAACCAAATGCTCTTTGAAACAGAATAAAGTATTCCACTTTCATTTTCTTAGTAAAAACCTCTTCAGATAACCTACAGTTGGAGGGTTTGCAGACCTGCGATTTGTTTTTTTCTTTGTTTTGGAAAGCAAAACAACCTTAAGGAGAGTTACCTAGCTCATTAGGAGGTACGAATGCACTCTATGTGCTGGTGTATACTCATTTTGCCACTTGATTTGGAAGATAAATGTGGAAAGAAAGGGAAACAACGATGTATATGTAGGACCTACAAACAACAATGAGCATGCACCGTATGTAGACCTAAAAGCAGCTATATCATCTCAGGAAATCACTTGTTTGTATCTATGTACTCCTTTACAAATACCATGAATCCTATTCATCACATCAGGTAACACTGCTAGTATACAACCTTATAAACAAGTGTGATGTACCAAGGACATAGAGAAATGAATAGCCCAGTATGACATTACAGTATGGTACAGTTCAATGGTTTGTGCAATCCTTAGTAAACAAGACTACAAGTGATACTATGCTACAACAGTACTTGTGAGTAATCCCAACAATGTGAGCCTGCTTAATAAATCTACAGCTGACAATTAGCATTTCCTGTTCTAGAGCTCTATGAGGCACATGTCAGCACCTACTTACAGCTAACCAAAGCACACACAACACAGCACTCATGTTAGGTAATACAATGCACCCACAAACCCACCCACATACTACAATAACGCAGTCAAAAAAAGAAAGAAAAAAATCAGCATAACATCTCTGCAGCTTGAGTGGATTTTCCCTGGGAATTTTACTACAGTTCAGAGAAAATCATGACCAAATCAGCCCTTACTGGCATGTATGGTATGATAAGTACAGTGTAGCAGTATGTGTGTCACTGCACTGCTTTTTGTGAGAGTGCATCATTCGAAGAGTTGTAGGTGGCAAGAGAAACAGATTCAGGCTCAGATGTTGGGCAGGGCAGCATCAGTAGGAAGAGGTAGCCTGTTGTGTGCTCTATCAACATCAGCCCTCTTGAAACAAACTCACTCAGATTTTTAGCAAACTCACTTTCCCATGTCTTTTACTTCATCACCTGGGTGACATGGCACTCACAGCAGCATCTCCAGAAAAAGAACAGCAGGAATTTAGTGACTCAGCAGCAGCAAATAATGCAACTGCAACAAATCCAGTGCAATGCACAGATCAATCAAAACTCAGGGCAGCAAGATCCGGCTCAAAGTCACACCCTATGTCCTAGTAAGAAACAAGGTAAAGTTCGGGCTTCCAAATGGACTCTTCTATTGGTTCTTTAACTCTGGTTTGACTTAAATGAATACTTCTGTCATTTGCAGCACAACTGAGCCAATGAAACAGCAGAAATCAGAAGCATCTAAGGACAAACTGCAACAGCAGAGCAGATACAGAGTGGTATGTTACCTGGACTACAGCATACATGTAAACGCATGCTTACCTTTAGTCAACAACAACTACCGCCCTGTTGCAGGCAGAGCAGAATAATGGCATGCATTGGCATTGTGCTCATGGTATTATTTATATACTTTGAATGTCTGAAGGTGCAGGTTAAATCAATGTCAGTGCCTTGAGAACCAAGCAATAGCCTGTCCAAGCTCCATGCAAAAGGCTTACATGCAGGACAAGAACAGAAAACAGCTGCTATATGAGGGACCATGGCGAGTATTCAGTATCAGTTGCGGAAATGCATTAAGGCTTCCAGGGGTGTGCATGAATAAATACAGCTGAGTTGAAACTCATAAAGGCCATTTATGTCATTTATGTCAATGTACAACGATTGTGAATGTATGTTTGCAAATGTGCAAATAATGAGATGGAAATCAGAAGTGATGTAAATCTTCATAAGCTAATGAAGTATGTTTTACACCTGGCAAATGATGGCAAATTAGGATGAATGCATCTGAAGCACTGGGTCTCAATAATGCAGTATCCATCAGCTCTGTTCTCAGGCTCAAGGCACAATTTCTTATATGACAGTTATCGATACCTACTATTAGGGTAGGGTGCTAATAAACAACAAATACATATATACTTTCATATGCATAAATATTGACATCTGTTACTTTTATTTTTTTTAACTTATTATAGATATATTTGTTAAGTATTTTTTATATGCTTTTAATTGCAGTCTTTTCTTTTTTTTACTGTGAGTGCAATACATATATATATATATATATATATATATATATATATATATATATATATATATGTGTGTGTGTGTGTTTCTCTTTAAATGCTTCTATGTCCTTTCAGGACATTATTTTATTAATTAGTTAATGATGATGACTAATTTGTTGGAATAGCATATATAAGGCTTTTGGGTAATATGCTGTTTTATTCTGAAGAAGTTTCTATTCAAGAGACGAAACCGCTCAATAAACGTTGTTTGTGTGGATTGGATCCCAGTCTCCTGCTTTTTGGATATTACAGTTTGTCTGGAGCCTTGTTTTCATTCTTTTATGTTTTACACCTTTTGGGATTCATAGTCAGTTTTTACACTTTTCCACACAGGTCGCACATGCACTATGTAAAGACAAGCATCGCCAAATCTGTCAGAGTTGAAATCGGTGAAAATGCTATCAATTGTAGTGAGCTCTTTTTCTAGGTTTGTGTTGCTTGTCTTGGCTGAGCCAAAAATCGCTTGTGCCCAGCAGTACTCACTCACCAATAAGGCAAAAATATAAGCAAAAGATTGCTCATTCTAACTTTGATAACCAGGAAATCGTCGATAGATTCAAAGTGGACAGGGCCATTAGAGAAGTCTTAATGGGCATGTTTGGAGTAATGCGTGGACACCAAAGTGTGTATAGCCTTCACTCATAGCTATGAGTTCACATTTATTATTTATTATTGAAGGTCTTGAGCCATTGGGCCAGTATTTCTTGGAGTTTTTTCAGTTTTTGACAATACTGGTTGGAGTTTCTTTTGTTTGGTATTTCCTGTTTTCACCTCAAGACCAAGCCAGGACTGCGCATGCCTTTATGGGCTGGTAGGTTTCCCTGAGGTACTCAGTGTGACAGATTGCACCCATCTTGTAATTAGGCCCCTTTCTGGTCCACTGGGGGAAGGGTACTGCAATAAGAAAAACTACCAATCCATCAACTGCCAGGTAGTATGTGATACTACAGGGCTGATCACAAAAATCTCTGCCCAGCATCCTGGCAGTGCACATGATTGCCACATCAGACACACTAGCTCACTCTACTGCTCTTCCTGCATGGTAGGGTGTTCAGTGGTCATCTTTTTGGCAAATGGAAAAATTTAGTTTGTTATTCATTTTAAACTGTACTGCTGTATTGTAATGTTTATTTTATTGTTTTGTCCCCCCCCCCTTTTCTGTCTCTCTCTCTCTCTCTCTCTCTTTTTCTTAGGTGATACTGGATATCCACTGAACCTATAGCTAATGACTCCAGTGAGAAATCCTTCTGGAGTTATGGAATAGACATATAACACATCCCTGTCCCAGACCCCTTATTGTCATTGAGAGGGTCTTTGGCCTCCTTATGAGCCATTTCAGGTGCTTGGATGAGTCCTTGGGTGCCCTTCATTATGACCCAGCTACTATGTGTAGGATGTCTACTGCCTGTTGAATTATGCAAAATATGATCTGGTGGTGAAGTGACCCA
The DNA here is from genome assembly GCF_019279795.1 of Protopterus annectens. Lineage (NCBI taxonomy): Eukaryota > Metazoa > Chordata > Ceratodontiformes > Protopteridae > Protopterus > Protopterus annectens. The sequence continues at coordinate 859,256,428 of NC_056728.1, forward strand.
TGCTATTACTGCAGCTCCCAGTTCTAGTACCACAGTAACTAAAAAAACACAAAGAGTGTAACTGTTGCATGCATTGATATCTGTTGGCTATGATGTGTAGTGCATGGTCTGCTGTCACTGTTCATTGGACATACTCTTTCATCTTTATTTTTTATTATTACCAGTTTGAATAATGCTCATGTTGTTGACATGCCTGACTGCTCATTGATTCCTGTTCAGTGAGGCTGAAAGGCATTACATCAAAAATTAACTCACAATTGTATCTGCAGTAATGAATAACTTCTGATTTAATGGTTTCTTAACTATACAGCAGTATGCAGCACTAACAACAATGATATTTTTAGATCTATATGCCATTTCTTTTTACTTTATTCTGTTGTACCACACATCATATTATTTTTACAATGTCATACAAAATAAATTCTGATTTCAGAAACTGCCTTCATTTATGTAGTATGGAGGGTGTAGTAGCAGCAGTTAAGTTTACATGGCAGGATGCTTATTTTAATGTGCCATTTCCTCATAATATTTTTGCTTGAAAATGTTTGTTCATTACTATTATGATGTTTTAGGTAACTGCTGACAAAAGGGATGGTAATCCATGTAGCATTATTTTGTTTCCAGTGTTCATTCATGTGTCTCATAGCTTTACAGGGATGAAGTATATATATATATATATATATATATATATATATATATACAAACTCCTACCCCCAACTCCATTCCAACTAAATCGAAAGCTGTGTCAATGAATCTAATTCACAGTAGTTCCAGATGAAATGAGTCATATGCATATCCCACTGATAGGCCAGGTGATGGCACAACTGATATGGAGGATGAGCTACCATGAGAACTGTAAGATGAGTTAGTACGATGATGTGAGCTACTTGATGAAGGTGAACACAATGTCACTGACCTGACACTGCTGCCTGACCATGACCTGAAATTGGAGGTTCTGCTTGGTGCAGATGACCATTGACATTGCCTGTGTGAAATGGGTTGTGATGGTTCACTGTAACTACTGACATTATTGTCTTGGAAAGCAGCAGTATTATCATGTGATCTTCCCCCATGTGTCTGGAAAGTATATAGTCCACTGCCCCTCATAAGACTGAGTTCAGATTGACTCTGGTGTGTCCTAACCAATGCATGAATGGAGGTGGCAACTAATGGTTGGTGTGCCACCATATTACGCATCAGTGTTACAATGGCATTATCCCTACTCCCTGCCATTTAAAGTAGTGCTGGTAATCATCACACATAGCTTGCAGGACTCTGACCATTTCCAGCTGACTCTCTGTGGCAGTGCTGTGAGCCCTAACAATGTCAGGGCACACTTCTTGATGGGCAGCCAATGCTTTACGTGCTTCCTGAGTAAGTTGCAAATAATTCCTGCACCTGGCTCCCCGTTGTAATGGTATCACTCTGGACACTGTGGCCTCAGAATGTCATCCTCAAAGTATTCTTCTGTGTGTGGAGATACTGGTGTAGAGTTGCAGTCGTGTTCCTCTGGTACGGCCATGAATTCTATGTCTAGAAAAGCTTGACTTTGAACTGCAATGTCACTTTCTGCAGAGTTACTAGCATGTTGTGAGGAGAGAGAACTTGCCATTAAACTTGGGGACTGACTGCCACTTTCTACAGGCTACCTCATAAATGTAATTATGTTATCAGCAACAACAACTCCCACTCTGCTGCTGACATTATCCATATTTAATGGCATAGTTTAGCTGTTTGTTTCTGATGCTGGCTCTGTAGAAAGAATTTATTACAAAACATTAATAACAATTGTAATGCAACAGCATATGGTACAGTATGCTTACAAGGGGGTGCGTGGGAAACTTACTATATGCACTGCCTTCATTTTCATTATTGGCTGATGTACAAAGATCACCTAATAATAATGAATTGCGATGCGTTTAGTAACATCATTCTTTGTCACCATTCAGTTCTGTGTATAAAGCTTACACATTTTAAACCAACCTTCATGAGCTGATGAAAGTAACTGCTGCTGAAGGTATTGGTTAGATGGAACAGTGTCCACACTACCTCTAATTATTCCTGTTGCACCATCTTCTATATCATAGTCATCCTCATGGATGGACAAAAGGTATTCAACATCTGGTATTAACTTAATAAGATACAGTGGTCCTCCCCCATAGTGGTACGTGAAATTGCATTCTGCCTGACCTTGCTTCTAGTACAGACTACCATATAATTTGCCCTTTTCTTGCACTATGTTAATGATCTGTCTCTGTCTCCAACTGCATTGATTTTAGCAACTACTTGATTCCAGGCCTTGTTCTTCTCAGTTTATCTGGGCCCCACTTTACCAAAAAGAAGTTTCCCATATGTCAGATGTGCTACCATGAGAACACAGTTTTCCCCATGGCTGAAGTAATTCTTTCTGTGATTTGATCCCTTATCCTCCGTCAGTACAATGTTAAAAACAAAAACAAAAAAAAAGGAAAAAAAGAAAAAAGGGCTACAGGTAGACATTTGTGACATAAATATTTTATTGTCATCAGGTATTAAAGTACAAACCAATGGCCAGCTATTCCTGCCACCCACATAACCTTTAGGTAAGACAAGTAAATACGAGTACATATATATATATACATACATACATACATATATATGTGTGTGAATAACTATCTGAATGTATCCATGCAAATTGCAATCTTATGCTAACTGCAGTTAATTCAGTCACAGAAGTCATACAAAAAACAACTTGTCATGTCATTTGCCATTGTCATGTACTTTTTCCTCACTGTCCATAGCAAAACATCGGATTCATCACACAAGCCTATTTCTGTGCCTTGCACACTGAAATCTCTCTAGTAAGTTATGCATTCATTCCCATGTATGCATAATCAGTACATTACACTTTTATGTCCATTTTCTATAATCACTACTGAATTCCACAGCTCATACATTCAACATCATAATAACAAAGAAAATTATCACTTAGGCAGTGGAATCAACACATGCACAGTATGCAACAAAAATCATTGCAGGTGACCATTAAAGCAATCTAAAATAATTGTAAAGTGTCTCTTAAAAATAATAATTTGTAAACGTTTTCCTTACTTTACTATTTATACAGTATTTGATGCCTATCTTGGCTATTTGTGAATTAATATAGCAATGCTCAACCTTTTGGTGAAAATTCAGGGCCATTTACCTGTGTTATATGCAAATTAAACTCATTTATATGCATGTCGATGAATTGTAGTAGCACAGACATTTGTTCCGAGGTATATTGGTGAAATTTGCCATTTTGCCGATTGTGAGTACAAGTCCAGCATTACATGAAATTATTTCAAAAAGATGTGAATCTGCTGCGGATGTTTCTAAAATCTGCAGCACTCTGCAGCTATCCCAAGCTTTCAGTGGAAATGTGGCCATAGACTAGCCAAAATAAGAATGTTCTTTAAAAATTCAAAATGGAGTCATCTGAATGTCAAGTTTACAGCAATCTGAAGATTAATCCCTGCACATCCAACACTCTGTTACATCCTAGCAACTCAAACATATCATAAAGTCAGAAAAGTAAAAACAAAATCACATTCATATTGATATTTATTTCCCCTACTCAAAAAAGTCAACAGATAACTTTTATCAATACGCAGTCATAATGCAAGTTATTAAACATATATTTAAGAAAAATTAAGACACACGGAAAGGGAAAGTAAATGTTTTCCTTTAAGAAAAATTAGTTTGTGACAATGTAGTTTTGGTTACACCAAACCTCCCGATAGCAGCAAAACGGATTTGGTCAAGGTGATGTTACACCCAACAGTGAGTGGTTCTAACCCTGGTTAATGTATCCCTCACCATCCTTTCCTCATTCTGGTTCTGGCTGTTTCAATGATGGCAGCACCTGTGAAGGCACAAGGCCACACTCCTAGCTGCTCTGATAAAGAGACCTTGATCACGATCTGCCTTCTGCATGACTCATACCTGGTGAAGATCAAGGCATGCATGATATATAGCCCATGGAAAAAGGATCAATATCTGGCAGGAGTTGAGTTACCAGCTGTCAAGCCTGACAGGTATAACCTGCTCTGGAAGCAATGCCATCACAGGTATGAAGACTTGCAAAAGCATAGGGATGACCAGCTGGCTGAGTGTGTAGACCAGGTTGCGGAAAGAAGGCCAGAGTCTTATAGTAAGCAAAATATGTTTCTTAATTAAGTCTTATATATATATATATATATATATATATATATATATATATATATATATATATATATATATATATAGATAGATATATAAAGGTTAACAGATTTGCATAAATATGTGCATTTGCAAATGCATAGGAAATCAGGAGCATGTCTGTAATCATACAGGCAACTTTTGAACAAAGAGGAATATTAATACTGTGTTAGATTATAATAATAAATAGAAATGTCAGGAAAGAGTATTAAAATAATAACCTGTATATGTAACTATGTAAATTATGTAATACTTTACAAGTATCAGTAATTGTGGCTGGATACATGTTCTTCTTTCAGCTTCTCCCGGTCAGGGATTGCCACAGCGGAACTCCAGTCCGCTAATGATTGGCAGTAGATTTTTATGGTGCAGAGGTGCCAGCTCAACTCCCAACCTTCAATGAAGGCACGCCCATTCTGCACATGTCTTTTGAACGCCACTCAACCGCATGGAGGACATGCATGAAATAAGAATTGCACTTAGAGATTTGTACATTTTTACCATTGCAGACAAAGAGTTGTCATAGGTACCATTACATGAAGACAAGAAAAAACACCAAATGCCAGGAACTCCACTTCTTTAGGTTAAATTCACAGATCTAGTTTATTCAGCGACTGCAGAATATAGTAGTCAGCACCATAACCAATATATTGGTGTTTGTTCTATTCCAGCTTCACATACCTGTGATACTGTTATAATATCAACTGTTGGTTCAGCTCGCTGTTTTTATGTTTTATGGATTATCTTCATTGATGCTGACTACTATATTCTGCAGTCGCTGAATAAACTGGATTTGTGAATTTAACCTAAAGAAGTGGAGTTCCTGGCATTTAGTGTTTTTTCTTATCTGTATTTGCTACCTTGTGGGTCGTGGATTACATGAAGACAGTTTTGTGTGCAGGCCACACAAATGTAATTAAAACAGTTGCTTAACATGGTTGTTTGTTCAGAAGTACGTTTTACTGCAAGTACAACATGACTGAAATGTCACACATCACACCCTAGTTAAACGGCAGGTTAGGGGAGGAGGGTTACTGTGCTAAGTGAATGACCACCACAAAAGTTTTCTGAGAACATGCTGCTGTTTTACTTTGGTATTACTTATTAAATCCGACACAGTTCTGCAGAAAAGGAAATGCACACATCCTTGAATTGACACATTTCAGCAATTACACTTTAGCTACACCAGAACATTTTGAAAACAGCATTCGAGACATCTTTATATTTTAATATTATCCTCTTGAATGAAAGGGAATACTAGTATAGTATTGTACTAATTCATATGTAAATGAAAATGAAAAAGAAAATAAAAAGGAATTAATGTTTAGACAGGATTACAGGCAATTTTATATTTATATGCAGAAGAAATTCAAAAACAGGTAAATAAAACTAAATTGCATACAACAGCCAGCCAAAAAAGAAACTATTAGGGTGACTGGTTGAGTTTTATAATAAGCATAACAAGTGTCCAGGAGAATTTTCTTTCTTACTAGTTTGTACTGTTGTATAAGAAATTCTACTACTTTAATGGTAACAGGAAAAGTGAAAAAATGTTTTAGAAGTGATTTCTGCATTATTCTGAGTCCTAAGGAAAATATTGTTATAGCTTTGCAGATGAAAGAAGTGCAGAAGAACAGAAATGTTTTACAATCTGATTTTTAACCTGACTAACTTCAATAATGACTGCATTTTTTGGTACTATATCCTCTGTATAGAAAGTACATAATTTGTGAGAAACATACACCCGTACAGACAGTCAAATGTCCTTGTCCTTTCAATGCATCAAACAAGTATTTATAAGCAGTCCTCTTATCCTTCTTGCCAAATCACTACCCCCATTGTAAGTGGAAGCACTTCCCGTACACAAGTCTAACTTCAATAAAGCAATAAAGGTTTTACTGCAGTACTATATTAAATTACATGTAAACACTGCTGGATGTATTTATTGTGCTTTTTCTGTTTTGTCTCTCTCCCTACCTTTTTTTTCTCTTTTTTCTTATCTTGCTTATGCATTCCTTTCTACTTTTTTTTTGTTCTGCTTCTCTCCCATTTAGGTTCATAGCTGTCAGGAGCACACCAGTCAATGTACCTTCCCAGCTAGGGGCAGATCACCCTCTGTCTAACCGGGGATGTCCTTGCAGGATCAGAGCGGAAGCGCCAGTCCTGCAGGCACTCCAGCATGTGGCAGCCTTCCAAGCCTCACAGAAAGGGGACTCTATAGTATAGTTGTGGATGTACTGGTTAAGGTAGTGGACAAGACAATTTATCCAGTTGAAACCTGTCTTCAACATGTAGAAGACACACTCTCCCAGCTGCTGCCAACCACCATGCCAACTGAGGACCCTACCCCTCAACACTGGGATCATCCACTGCGACACCATCTGGCAGCGGACATGTTTGAGTTTCTGTGGACTGGGATACCAGCTGGCACTTCCTCGTCCCTTCTTCCCTTACCCCTTCTTCTTGAAAAAAATTTTAAAAATTAGAGGGGCTCTATCCCTGACAAACACATAGTTCCCATCCTCTCCCACCTCCTCCAGCACAAACCCTCTTGATGTTTCCCTTGTGTGTTCCCCTCCTTTTATTCTGTCTTTCCTTTTTTAATCTTTCCTACCATGCACTTTCTGTTGTTTAATGAAACCATCAGGGTGACCACAAAAAGGATACCCCTATATAACATTGTATACCCTCCCCCTTTTCTTTTTTAAAAAAAATCAAATCTTGGCTGCAGCTTTCCTAAAATACTTTGAGTGTGTCTGTGCTCAGTTGTGTTTGCCTGTAATATGAAGGAAAAAAAAAGTAATAACAACTTACGATTTTACAAAGTGATTCACAAGTTTGTTTTGCAGAACTTTATGCAACTTTTACTATTTTGTGGGCAAATTTAAAAAAAAAATGCATCACTTTTCCATATTCATCACAAATGCCTTTTGCTGACTTTATTTGTGTTTCTGAGTAGCACTGCTATTTGTATATAACCCTAACACATTTGCAAAGTCCCAGAGTATACACTCCATTCACACTGGAGGAGGTGAACAAGGTAGTGATATCTAATGGGTCACTATTACTTGGAAAAAAAAAGCACAGAGCCAGATTTTCTGGCACTGTGGTAAACATATGCTATTAGGTTTACTATCATTATATCATCTCACAGGTGGTCAAATCCACCTGCCTAATGTCCTACATCCCAAACAATGGAATGTTGAACACTGGCATTCCCAACTGCCCTACCTTACTCCCCTACTGGACCCATAGCAACGCTTGTTCATAGGCTCAGAGGTTCATTGGTGTGTACTAGGCTAATGGCCTTAGTGCCCTTACAAACCTAGACCATAGAAGTACCCTGGCATTATGCCACTCGACATTAGTTTCCAGTGCCTCTATCAAGTAGAGCCACTGGAGTGATCCCCAGGGTGAACTTTCTATTTCCCATCTTCTCATCAAGATTTCTCTTGAAGAGGGCCAGTGAGGTGCTCTGCTTGACATGTATGGGAAGTCTATTCCAGAGCATGGGCAGTCTCTGAGTGATGAACTTGTCCCTCCAGCATGTTCTGTTGATTATGGTAATTAGGTTGAGGTCTCTGGAGTGTGTGGTGCAGAGGGATTTCTTTAGATGTAGTATTTCTAACAGAGCTGGGTTAGACATGGCTTTGTAAGTCAAGCAGCGATCGCCTCTTAGTAGACCATATGAGACAGAAAATAGCTGGAGTGTTTTGAGTCTGTCCATGTAGGGCATGGGTTTAAGGCCTAGGAGCCTCTTTATGAGGTACTTTTGTGGCCTCTCCAGCTGTTGCAGGTGTCTAGTGACGTACATGCCAAATGGGGCATTATACTCTATGATTGGTCTAATGAGGGAAAAGTAGAGAGAAATGATGACCTCTTTTTTCCTGGGTCCAGCACGGTAGGGAGTTTCAATTATTGGTATTTGTGTCAGGCAGGCCTGAATTTGGCATTTTGACTTTTGCAAAGGTGCATTAGTCATATTGCTACTTGACTGCCTGTGAATTGACAAAATGATAGTAAACCTGCTATTATGTACATCATAGTACTGTGGGTAAGCATATGTTATGATGTATGTGCTGGAGCTGTAGGTAAATATATATTATTATGTACATGCTGGTACTGTGGGCAAACAAATATTATTATATACATGTGGATACTGGTATGCATCTGTATAGCACACAGTATTGTTGTATACCATGAGCCATGGCAGAGAGCACATTAACTGATCATTAATTTCATGCTAGTGTGGACAAGAACAGGATCCTTGTAGTCAATTAACCCTAAGATTTTGCAACAGGTTCCCTAGTGAAATCTGGTTCCCAAACTATATATATTAACTGATGTTAACTTTAAGATGGCACCAGGAATAAAGTTCTACTTCATATATCTTGTAAGTGACCAAGCCTGACCAGCATTATATAAGGGCAACATAAAAAAGAATGGCAGACATTTTACCTATATATAGCATATGCATTTGGGGAATATATGTAGAAAAGGAAAGGGATAATTCTATAATATATACCGTACAGTATAACATTTATTTTTATTTAACATTTGTTAACTGGGAAAGTCCAACTTGGAATGAAGCCAATTTTCAGCAGAGGCCCAGGGAGAAACACTCCAGATGCACGTCTTTGTAACGTGGGAGGAAACTGGAGCACCCAGAGGAAACCCACAAAAATGCAGGGAGGACATGCAGAATCCACACAGAAGGCACTCCAGCTGAGAATCAAACTGGAGAACCTGTTGCTGTGAGGTAACAATGCTACCGCTGCACCACTGCAACAGCATTATAGGAAGGATGGCGGTTCCTGCACTGCTTAGTTTACATATCACCTTTGATGTCCCCACAGACCATAGGCCCAGTGTGATCTACCCATTTACAAAATGAAAATAATTATTACAATCATCTAACCAGTGGGAATTTTATCCCAACATATGGAAGGTGGTATGTATACTGATAAAATCCTTGTTAACAACTAGAATATATCAAAAGTATAGTGCCTGTCTGTAGTGACAATAAAGCAGTGGCATTATTCTTCAAATCTTAGCTGTCATCCTGTCATGTCCAAAATGTGAAGTACTTTCTCACAGAATGGAACAAATGAACAAAATACGGAACACTTACTAATAACTTACTAACAACTTCAAGTAAGAAGCTCTCAGGATGGTTATATTGTGTTATTTTAGATATCTTTTGATGAATTAATAAGATTCAATATTATTTACCAGGGATATCAGTTAAAAATCCTAACACTAAATGTGAGACAGATCCTTTCATTGTAGAACTATGAGGAACACGGACTTTTTAAAATTCAAAATGAGAAATGTTCCTCATGCTGAGGTGCTCATGAGCGGTATGCTGCAAACAGTATCACATCATTTACAAATGCATTTCTCTGTGACAAGAACAATGCAACAATCTAAACCGTACAGGAACTGCTGTCAGCTAACATCCATGCTATCAAAAGCAGTAAATAACTTATGAATAGAAGAATATTTTAAGTATTGGTCCAGTATGTCAGTAAGGTACACAGTAGAAATATTTGCAGTCTAAATTAATACTTACCTCACTGATGCATTAAAGTAAATCTTCAATGTGGGTGAGAGGAATGAATGTACATTTAGGAGTTTTCAGTGTGACCATTGCTTGTATATGTATTTCCTGAAGTAAATCCACTTCCTCAGTCAAGTTATTTCATCCCGAATTACTGCAAGGCTTAAAGAATCAGTAGCTTATTTACACAGAGGTTATGTGATCTTTCAAAATATTTACAGAAGCATAACAGCGCTCATCGAAGGTCCTGCAATATAAACATTTTCCCCTTGAGCTCCCCCAAGTGAATGGTGATCACCATAAATGCATAAATAAACAGGTTTTGTATACATCATACTTAAAGAATAGCTTGGATGGAGTGGAAAACAAAGTGTACCTCACAATGTAGATACAGATTCACAACAATCTTATGCAACACATCCTAAAAAAGATGAGAATGTAAAAATATTCACTGTGAAATTAGCCATATCAGAAAACTTAAATTCAACAATCCTAAACAGAAAGGAAAACAATCAATCTACTCAATCCAGGATGGAACATTTATCTTAAAAATGGATCCAGTCCTGTTAGTAACCCTGTCAAAGTAGTGCAATTGGTAAAACTCCACTCCTCAAAGCTGCTCTTCCGCCACAATAGTTAATACTATGATTTCCTGCAAGTACCCATTAATGAATGATTTTCCTTTACTCTTTGAAAAATATTACCTTCCTTTGTTATTCAAAAACTCCCAGTGAAAATCTATCAATTACAACTTTTGAAGCACAGTAGAATGGATCATCAGCAACCTGAAAAGTGTGAGAACTGCCATATAAATCCCAACTGCACAATTCTTTCTTCTTCCGGCTTTTCCTGGTTAGGGGTCCCCACAGTGGATCACTGTCCGCTCATGATTGACAGTGGAGTTTTACGGTGTCGAGTTGCCAGCCCGGCACCCAACTTTCCACAGAAGGTGCACACATGCACGCAGTCTCACCTAGGGCCAATTTAGTGTGTCCAATCCACCTACAGCATGTCTTTGGGAGGAAACCGGAGCACCCGGAGGAAACCCACGTGACCACTGGGAGGACATGCAGACTCTGCACAGAAGGCACCTCAGCTGAGGATCGAACCACAGAACCTCTTGCTGTGAGGCAGCAATGCTAACTGTTGCACCACCGTGGCCACCCAAATCCCAACTGCACAATAAGAATCCTTTTTGTTAATCATCAGAACAAAGCAAAACTCTCCATACCTACATTTTATAACTGTGTTGCGAGATCATATGTCACTAAACCACAAATTAATGTACAGTCCTGTTCTGTTCAGGTAGGAAGCTCACAGGATAGTTACAATGTGATATTTTAGACATCTTTTGATGAATTAATAAGATTCAGTATTATTTACCATGGATATCAGTTAAAACAATCTTAACATTGAATGTTATATACCCATAAGTCCAACCAGCCTCATCTGTAAAGCAGAAGGGTCTTTGTGGGATTAATAAATAAGGCTATAGTTAACCTGCAGATTCTCTAGACCAGGCAGTTCACACTTGTCAAGGGCAGATCTTTCCGACATAACCTGGTTGACATTTTTGAGAACGTTACAGTAGCAACAGATGAAGACAAATCAGAATGTTTCATATCTAGACCTTGCAAAGGAGTTCAGCACCATCCCACACATGGGTATTGTCAGCATGCTTCATATCTACACCTTGCAAAGCAGTTCAACACCATCCCACACATGGGTATTGTCAACATGCTTCATATCCAGAGTTTGGAAAGAAGTTCAACACCATCTCTCACCTGGGTATTGTGAGCATGCTTCATATCTAGAGTTTGCAAAGCAGTTCAACACCATCTCACACCTGGGTATTGTCAGCATGCTTCATATCTAGACCTTGCAAAAGGAGTTCAACACCATCTCACACCTGGTTATTGTCAGCCTGCTTCATATCTAGACCTTGCAAAGGAGTTCAACACCATCCCACATGTGGGTATTGTCAGCCTGCTTCATATCTAGACCTTGCAAAGGAGTTCAACACCATCTCACACCTGGGTATTGTCAGCCTGCTTCATATCTAGACCTTGCAAAGGAGTTCAACACCATCCCACATGTGGGTATTGTCAGCATGCTTCATATCTAGAGTTTGCAAAGCAGTTCAACACCATCCCACATGTGGGTATTGTCAGCCTGCTTCATATCTAGACCTTGCAAAGGAGTTCAACACCATCTCACACATGGGTATTGTCAGCATGCTTCATATCTAGAGTTTGCAAAAGAGTTCAACATCATCCCACACTTGGGTATTGTCCATAAACTCTCTGTGTTGAAAGTAAATCCCTACATAACACATTGGATAACAAACTGGATCAAAACAGAGTCCAGGAAATAAAGGTGGGCAGCTCTACCTCCTCTAAAAAATTTTAAACAGCAGTGTAGCCCAGGGTTTAGTCTGTGGGCCACACCTCTGTGGTATTTACTTTTCAGAGGTCAGAGATAATGTTAAGAAATTGTGGCTGTCCAAGTTTACAGAAGACTGCAAACTTGGTGTCATCATAAACTCCCCAGAAGAGGACCTGTCCTAAATGAATAGCTAGTGTCAAAACCATGGACTAAAACTAAATGCCAAGAAATGTATAACTGTATACTTCAGCAAGCATGACTCTCCTTATAACTATCACATTGATAACACATCCATGAACATTGATTCCATAGTCAGGGATCTGGGAACCTTTGTCAACAAAGAACTTTCCTTTGATCACTATGCTTCTACTATTGTAAGGAAGTCCTTTTTCATCACACAGCTTATATCTAAAGGCATGGAGTCCAGTCCAGGGATATAATCATCCCATTGTACTTGGCACTTAGGCTGATAATTGAGTATAATGCTGTTTTTGGTATTTATTTTTCCATTTGTCATGACTCCTTGTCCATCATGGAATGACCGCGATACTTCCTCACTAAGAAAATCAGGGGCTTAAATCATAAAACCTATGCTGACCATCTCCAAGTGTTGTCCATCTTCTTGGTATCATACAGACTACTGAGGTGAACTCTGACTTGTGAGTAGAGCCTCAGCTGTCCTTTTCCCTCTCAGACCTATTGCATATTCACAAATCTAAATGGTGGCATAATCAACTGCTCAAGGAATCTCAATCTATTCTGCAACATAAATAGAGCACGTTGGAGGGACAGGTATGTGTCACAGATAATTCCATTTCTGTGGAACAATCTTCCACTCCACATAAAGTAAAGTACTTCACTTACTCTATTCAAACATAATTTTGATGACTGGATGGGCAACTGCAAATTCACCCTAGTTTAGCATCCTTGTCCATCATGGATTGGGGCAACATGTAAATGTCTAAAAAATATCTTTGTTCTCCCATCTCTGGCTTATATCTCCACAAACTATAGGGGCTAAAACCTACTGTGTGGATGTAAGGCTAGGCTTCCTAAGATCATCAGAGATCGATACCCTAGTTAGTAACTATGAGCAAATGCTGTCCATTATCCACCATGGCTTTAGGCTCAGCTATAACATGGTGAAACATTCCTGCAATCTCAAAGATACCAACCTAAAAAGCATGAGAAAAGGGCTTATTTCTGGTGTTGTGTTTGTGAATCTGGCCAAAGCATCAGACTATTCTAAACACCCACAATGTATGATTCTGTTCTGGACCTACCATTCGAATCCAAAGATTCATAGGCTCATAGGTGTTTACTCGGCTAAGACCACAAGGACTTTTTAAGCCTAACCATGCATCCCAAATCTCTGACAAGTTCTGATACCCTTGATAAATGTAAGCAGGGGTTTGGGAGATGAAACATTTACAAGCAGGGGCGAGGGAGATGAACAATTTAGATTGCCTGCGTCCATTAGAGACACAGATACCAAACCAGGGATGAATCCTGTTCCCCATCCAATTGCCCAAGCCGGACTTGAATTGGGTTATAGAGGAACTCTGCTTCACATGGATGGGGAGTCTGTTCCAGAGACAGGGGTAGTCTCTGGGATGCATACCTGTCTCTCCAACATGTCCTATTTATATCACAGACAAGGTTTAAATCTTTAGAATGAGTAATTTTGAACAGAATAATGAAAATAAAAGGAAATGTCTTCTCTACTTCTTGGCACATCCACTTGAGAGTTCTACAGAGATATTGTACTTGACATTATTCTGTTCTCCATCTCTTTTTTAAACTACTTGGCAGGTGCCGGCCCTCCAAGCTAGTCTATACACAGATCACAAATTTCTCTTCTGGCCTGCTCTATACTAATGTACTTTGAACTGCAGCTTAAAAGTACTTTCTCTATTGACAGTGTTTTGCTTTTTCAATTTATTATAGCTGTCCAAATATTTACACTATCTATGTATAGGTTCACACTGTATGAGCTGAAGCTAAAGTTTTACTTAATTAATATGTCATTCTTCTTTATTAGGTTTTCGGTATAACTTTATTTAACTGTAACCATATTATGTCAATGTGGAGCTTTGCTTCTTGGGCTGCCACTGCAAATGGGATATTATTCCAGTCAGATATTCCCAGTAAACAAATGTCAAACAAATAAATAAAAATAAAGAAAAAATAAATGAATAAATAAATACATGTGTGACAGATCAATAGAATATAGTTCCTTTATGCCACTGTAGTGTTCATCCATTTCCTTTATTTTTTCAACACATTGTTTGTGTCTTTCGGCTTTTCCCGGTTAGGGGTCGCCACAGCGAAACTCCGGTCCGCTAATGATTGGCAGTAGATTTTTACGTACTGGCTTGCCGGGCCTAATGCACAACCTTCAATGAAGGAATGCCCATTCACGCATGTCGCTACACAGAAGACACTCTAACTGAGAATCGAATGGGCAACGTCTAACTGTGAGGCGATAACGCTACCGCAGCACCACCATGATGGTCATAATTATCCAGTTAAAAACTTTCCTTTCAAGAAGGTACAAGCTGAACTGTCTTTCCAGACAGTGAATTTGAAATATATATATATTTCTGTTGGGTGGAATAAATAATCTCAGGACTCTTACACCTACTAATAAATATACAAAACCTCCAAAGCAAACTAGACCAAGTAGGCACACAATTTTCACAATACAACATAGATATTGATGATGTAGTCATATTGTGCATTAAAAAAATACAGCCACACACCACTTTCCCCCCACAATATAACTATTTTTTACATGCTAGATGTGCCTTAAGAAATGGTGGCAATACTCTTGTGCAAATGACAGTTGAATGTGCAGCTCACAGCCCAGGCTAATGCACACTCAGATAGTCTATATTGGCCACTAATAAAAATCACTCTAATAAAAAGAATGTCCTTTACTTTATGGTAGCCTCTCTCCCTCTTCCATCCAAGACATAATTTTCTAGATGAGTAACAAACCCAGTCTCATTCTATTAGGTGATTTCAACATAAATTTGCCTCATACCATCCAAAAAGAAATCACACGCATCTTAGCTGACTGCAATCTCAAACAACTAGTACCACATCTCACCTGAACTAAACCTGTAACTAACAACCACACACTTGCAGATGTAATCATCAGTAACATCCACTGCACAATCTCTGACACTAATAGCCATTCTCCAATCAACAGTGATCACTGTCCAGTTGGCTTCTCCATATACTGTATGCCACCTTTCTAAAACAATTCCTCCTAAATAAATCACCTTTCACCCAAAAGCATTCTCCAACATTAACAATCTCCAAAAAATCATTTTGCAAAAGAGACTGGTAAATTATCTTAAAATAAATGACCCTAACGTAGCCATACAATATAGTGCATTCGACCATTAGGCCAATTAATACACTCAAAAATGTTCAAGATTCACATTTTTCAGTAACATTGATTACAGCTAGGGTTACCATACATGCAGGTTTCCATGGACACATCCTCTTTTTGGGCTCTTGTCCAGGCATCCGGGCGTTTTTTGAAAATACTGCAAAAAGCCCGGACAAATCGCAGAATTTTCAAAAAACAGACATCCCTATTTCCTCTTTCCTCTGCTTTTTTTTTTTTTTTTTTGATTGGCTCGTATACGAGCCAATTAAAAAAATCGAAAAACGGAGCTATGTTTAATACAGAACTGCTTGATGTTCCACTTTGAGCAGAAGAGGGTCCGCTGTGCAAGTTTTTGATTGACTCGTATACCGGCATACGGACCAATCAAAAATCGCCAAACACGGAGCTACTTGTCTTTAATGTGGAACTGCGATGTTCCACATTAAAGACTAAAGACCTTTTTTTTTGGTCTTTACGTAGTGTGAAAGGCCTTTTGTCCCAACCTGGCAGTCAAGAATCTGGCAACCCTAAGAGGATGAAAAAATATGTGCTGGTATAATACCAGCACATATTTTTTCGTCCTCTTTTTCGTATAAGAAAATATGGTAACCCTAATTATAGCTGAAATGAATGACTGAATAAGTATCAGACTGAAATCAGTTTTAAAACTCTGGAGATGCCTGGCATCCTGAAAAGCCAGTCCAACCCCCGCCAACAGACAGATATACTCAACTCAGAAGTCTTTCAAAACAAGGTATAAGGATTCATAATAGCCACCAATGAAGAAAAAAACACTTTTTAATTAACTCACCTGAACAGTTCTGGAAGGAAATTTGTCAACTAACAGGAAGGAAAACTCAAACAAATCCACATAACATGACAGCTATATTCTGACTGTAAGTGTTGCTGTCAGAGTTTACAAACATAGTCAGCCTTTCTACCACTAATACATATCTGTATATATTCCACCACTTAATCAAGGCAACAGTCTACCATGTTCAGATGGCTTTCATTCCTGGTTCATATATCACTATAGGGACCCCTTTACAATTCCTCTTCTACATATACTTAATCTGTGCCTTACCCAAAATACAAAGCCATCTGGAAAGTAGATATAATACTATCCTTTCCCCAAACAACCAAACCCTATCAAAATTTTTGAATATAGACCAATGTCTACACTCGCTACACTATGAAAGATTCTAATGAAAATCATCTACTCACAACTGACATAATGGGTCTAGTTCACGTTGTCGTAAGCTGACAATATCGAATACGATATTGTCGGCACGACAGTGTCGAAAGTTCAGAACATCGTGCAGGTAAACGGAAATCTCCGTAAGGGGGAGATTTCCATTTACCTCAATGTAGTGCGGTCTCGGAGTTGGTATATTTAAGTAGAGGGGTGTGAGGGGTGCAGGGGGGCTTGCCCCCCTGCCTACGCTAGTTAGTTTTTTTTTATTGATTTATTTATTTATGTTATTCAATATTTTACTACTTCGGTCAATAAAGTTCGACCTTTATTGATTTGATGTAGTAAAATTTCGAAAACGTGATATAGACGCGACATAATACGTCCCTCTTGCTAATCGAGAAGATCAATAGCAAAAGCCACCTGCTCAACTCCAGCACAACTAAAAACAAGATTTTTGGGACCAAACAATAATGTAACAAAACCTGACAATCCCTTTACAAATCTGTGACCACAACAACACACCCACAGAAAATACAATCTCATTTAAAGTATCTAGGTTTTTGGCTTGACCAACTTTTAACCTTCTTTCTCTTTATCTTGACCATACAGGAAAAAATTTATATTTTGTATTGGTGGTGCTGCAGTAGCGTTGTCGCCTCACAGTAAGACGTTGTCCTGTTCAATTCTCAGCTAAAGCGTCTTCTGTGTGGAGACATGCGTGAATGGGCGTACCTTCGTTGAAGGTTGTGCGTGAGGCCTGGCAAGTCGGTATGTAAAAATATACTGCCAATCTTAGCAGACCGGAGTTCCACTGTGGCAACCCCTAACCAGGAAAAGCCGAAAGATACAACATTATTTTGGACCAACAAAATCTTCCTCCTTCTTACAGAGGCTACAACAGCAATAAAAAAAAAAAAAACATTATTTTCTACCAGCTAGAATGTGGCATTCTCCTTGTTGCATCTGTATAAGAAAGAAACTCAACACAAATCCAATCGCTAATAAAATATGTACATCCATCTCACTCTCCCCGCTATATGAGCATCACTACAAAACATTGAAAAGGGTAAAATGGCTCCCACTAAAACAGGAATTTGATCTTCTATTGAGAACAAAACTATTCAAACTACTAAATAACCATTCTCTCCCTTAGCAGCCAAACAAATTAGACAAACACTTTTCTATATCTTCAAAAGCCAGAACCACACTGCACATATGGGATACCATCCTAAACAAAACTCCACAACAGAGATCATTGCTTTTCCATACTTGTCTCTAGACTATTGAAATCTATTCTCCCAAATCAAAGTTATGTTATTCTACCCAATATTCTGAACCCAGCTAAAGACTCATCTCCAAAAACTCACTTAATGCCAGTGACTCCACATCACCTCATTTCTTTCTCCCACTATCTATACTAAACTACTCAGATCTCCTTTTCAGTTCTTACACCAGTTAGCTTATCTAACATCCATACTTCTAACCTCCTGATGTATCTATAGAGCTCTAATCCTCTTACCATTTGAATGTTACATTACTCAGCCAGAGCTGGATCACGGCCATATGGGGCCCCAGGCAGGACACTGGACTGGGGCACCCCATCACGACCCCTAACCCCCATCATTACCTCATCGTGCCCTCCCATCATGCCTCCACCATCCCAGTATCCCACTATATGGATGTCTCGCTCCAATTACCATAAAACACTGTTCAAACCATTCTTTACTTTTACAGTGACTACACAGATTCAGATTTGAAACTTTGTTTTCAAGTTTCACACAGCAAAAACATTGAGACATAGATATTTGCCAAACAAACAAACAAAACTGACACTGCAAATAGATGCAGAATAAGCAACAGCAATCCTCACTTTTCTTGAGTGTTGTCATTCACATTAAGTGTATCTGACTTGCCACTGAACAAAAATAGGTATACCTGGGGCTTTACAGTCAAGTTGTTTATAGGAAAGCACTAATGAGTGTCTATGTAAATTGTGAATGGATTAGTTTCAGACAGAATATTAAAGGCATAATAACCATGCAAAGTGAATTCTCTAATTAGTGTTGCACACCCAGACAGTGCTTGTCTGTGTATCTCAGTCATAGTTTTTCCATGGAAATTTTGTGCCTCACACATGAAAATAAACTTTTTGACCTCCACATTTTATGGTGATTGTGACATTGTGAGGTATTGGCAGCTGTACCAGGGGAAGTAAGTGCATGCGTGGCATATGCCAACATGGCTGGCCGAAGTTTTGTAAATAATCTTATGTCATTTGACTGTCACATTGATTTATACAGATGCTTGTATTAAAAATGTATTTGTAAAGTTGCTTATGTTAAAACTGCTGCAGCAGAATCTTAACAGAGTTCTGAAGGTGAATTGTACCAGAGTTAGGTGACTAGATGTGATGTCATTCTATTACCAGCTGAAGGTCAGAACTTTGGCAGCAGCAGTTTGTTGTTTGTTTTTATGTCTGGTCTTTTATAGACTACTTTTAAAATCTTGAGAGTACTTGTGCTTATTTTGGTGACACTTTGGCCACTCCAATAAGCCTTACTGCTTCGGTCACACTCTACCATTTACATCAGTATTAATTTGACAGAGTATAATTGGTTACCCTTTGTAAGAGCCTTAGAGTATCTGGCTGGTGACAGCAATCTATCTTGCAGTCTGGAGAGAGGGCCATAGCTGGTGAATCTGTGTCAGCTTCTGTGTCAGCTTTTCCCAGGTGTGTGTGTGTGTGTGTGTGTGTGTGTGTGTGTGTGTGTGTGTGTGTGTGTGTGTGTGTGTGTGTGTGTGTGTGTGTGTGTGTGTGTGTGTGTGTGTGTGTGTGTGTGTGTGTGTGTGTGTGTGTGTGTGTGTGTGTGTGTGTGTGTGGTTGAGAGAGAAAAATCAGATATTCAAGTATGTGTGTCACATACGTGGAACTGGGACACCGTGCTCCAAGGCGAGCCTTGTTTGGGATCTGAAGAGGCAGAGATTTCAGTCCCAGGTCTGGAGCAGGTTCTCTGTGTGCTCTTGAGGGAAACTGTGCTTGATGCAGAGAGCTGCATTTGAAATACTGTGTAAATCCATTCCTGTTTTTAGTGACTGCCTCTCACTGATGTCAGTGGTAAGGATTGGGGCTCCTTGATTACTGGCTTGAGGGAAAGAGGGGAAGTCACAGCCATGTTCAAGTCACAATAGTAAATGGAGGAGGACCCTGCAGAGGACTGCAGTTAGTTTATTTAAATTGCAACATACTTCTTGCAAAATTTAACATTCTAAACAAGAGTGTCAGTTAGCACTACTTAAGTACTAATACAAAACATTGTGCAAAATTTGACATTCTAAAAATGCACCAAGAAGCAAACTAACACTACTGAGCACATTATTTGTACAAGATTTGACATACTAAACACATCATGAGGTAAAATGTAAGCTTGTAATACTGAACAAACATTTTTATGCAAAATATTCTAAACGTACATACCAAGTAAAATAATGTAAACAGTAAATGTACAGAACAGTTGCCAGATAAGGAAAATGACCCTGAGATTACTGCAAATTACACGTATTCACATTAGTGGGTGCAATATATTGAAAATAAAATGACCCTGTGTACATCTGAAATCACCGTTTGCTTTACCTGGCTACAGTCTATAGTGCAACATTTGACATACTAAACACATCAAGAGGTAAAAATGTAAACTGGCAATACTGAACAAAATACTTTGCTCAAAATGTTCTAAACATACTTGGTTCAAGAATATCAAGTAGTATTTAACAATGTACAGTAGCCAAATTAGAATAACGACCCTGACATGTCTGCAAATTACACTTATCATTTACATTACAAGGTGCAATATATAGAAAATAAAATGACACTGCATATCTGAAATTGCCATGTAGCTTTATCTGGTTACAAATGCAGTAGAGTCATATAATCTGTGGATTGTAATTCCTCAAAAGGAATTCATATATATCACAGTTTAATATTACTTCAAAAATGAAAAATACTATAGTACTGTCACCTTGTGTGGGGAAAAAAGTTTGAAATGAATTTTATTCCCATTTGGAATGAGTTTAAAAGTTAAACATTGTGGAAGGAAACGCGTGCTTAGACGTAAAGACAGGGCTAGTAGCGTAAGTTGGTGCTACTGTTTTAAACATTATCCTTAACTTAGTGAATGAAATGTGCAATGTTTAGCACAAGCTTTACAGTTTAACTTTAGATGCTTTTTCTGTTTGAGAAAGCATCCACAAGATCATCAAACTCCAACTGTTTGACCAAAGCCGATTCCCCTGCTAACAAAGATAAAGCAGATAACCATTACTGGACCATGGATGTTCTTATTTCACTTTTTCTCCTTTTTTTAAACCAGTGAAGGACCTCTTTGCACTGGCATTGGTAACAGGAAAACACAAGAATATACAGTGCACAGTTTCAGCATTGGGGAATGTTTCCTGTGGGTCATGGACAACAATATAGACTCTCATTGAAACAGAGCTGTCTATGCAAGTCTGTGGGATTAAAGAGGAGAGTTGCGCAAATTCTTCCATGATACAGTCTTCCAGATCATCTGTGTAGTATTTTTGCAAGCTATTTGCACAGCTGCATAAGTCATTGTATGTCATTGGTAATTTCATGTTTAAAATTCTAAAGCAACTATGAAGTACTTAGTAGGACTGCCTTATTTTTTTTTCAATTTCACAGCTAGACTCTCCATAATTATGTTAAATGTCTCAAAATGAATTTGTCTTTTGTGAAGAAATCTTGTGCACTGGTTTGTTCTTCATCATGGAATAGTTTTGGTTTACATGTTCGTCTTCCTTCAGTGTAGCTATGTTGCATAGTCATTTTTTGGCTTCCCTTTCACAGGAATCAAATGAATCTCTAATTTTTTGTATATATTCATTTACTGAGCTGTAAATGGTAACCACTTCATCAAGAGAAATTTTCATGTTTTGTAAATTCTTGCTTGTTGCATTCAGTCTCTCCAGTACATTTCTCCACACAACAAGAAACTCAACATTTTCAAAAGTATTTAGTTGGTCTACCAAAACTTTAGCCTCATGCCGCACACCTGCTTGTTCATTAGTATACCTCTCCAACAACCCGAGTGCTTCAGTGATATAAATGAAACCTCTCCACAATGCTTTTGTCATATCAGCACAAACATCCCATCTGTCGAAGACAGTTGCTTTACAGAAAGATTTCCAGGAACATTCTTTAGTTGGTGATTCTGAATTTCCCACTTGTGGGTTGAACTTGAGAAAAATGTCTAAACACATTCCAAAAGATCAAGAAAAGACACAGCTTTTACACAAGACTCTGCAGCATATGTTCCCACTAGATTTAGTGAATGTGCTTAGTATGGTATATACTCTGCCAGTGGATTGACAGCAGGGAGTCTAGCTTGTAAAGAAAATGAAAAGGGCAGAGAAGATCATCACTGACCCTTCACATCCAGGCCACCATCTTTTTGAACTATTACCATTAGGCCAGGTGTTATAAATTAATATGCACCAAAACAAGCAGACATAACAAATTTTTTTTCCACAGGTCATCAAGTTCATAAATGGTTACCTCAGCTTATTAAATGAGGTATTCTTTTTCCCAAGCCTCTGAGGATTCTGCAGTATTGTTTACATATTGTTAATACTTATTTCTTTCAGAGTTTATTTTAGTATTTTTTTGCACTTTGCACCTTGTATGTATATGTATAGTTACCTTTTTGTCTTGTTCTTAATAGTTGCATGTATATCGTTTATGTAATTCATACTTGGAGAGTCACTGAAACCTTAGTCATATTCTTTTTATGCAATCATACTTGGCCAATAAATGTGATTTTTGATTCTGTAAGCCAGTGTATTTACCGGACATATTGCTAGCATTATCATAGCTCTGGCCGTGGCAGTTGTGAATGACAATATTTTTCTCAGTACTGACAAAACTGTCCTTTCCAGGTGTTCTGCTGTATGAGAGTGAATAAGAACAAATCCCAGGAATCTTTCCACAGGCCCATCTTTCTTTACGTATCATATAACAATTGCTAGCTGGTCAGTGTGGCTGAGATCTGGTGTTGAGTCAACAACAAGAGAAAAATACTTGGCATCTTTGGCTTCCAGCACTGTTGGGTCCACAGCCTATAGTTGAGGACATGTAGCTGCTAACCCTTCTTCCTGGACCTCCATACTTCTTAATGTGCCCATTAAGAAAATGATCAAACTGAGAGAGAAGTTTGAGACAACCCAGAAAATGTCTATTCTGTGTGGAACCCAACAGCTCATCAGTCTCTCTAAATGGTAGACCATGTTCAGCAAGGAGATTTACCACTGCAACAACTCATCTTAAAACTTTTTCCAGTATTTTTGTTCATGGCCTACTTGTTCCACAAGGCACAGTATATCTTGCTTTGATGAAAGAGCACATGCTCTTTCCTTAAATTTGAAGACACATTTGTGGTGATCAACAGAATTTTCATGTTTATGAAACCTTACTGCTGCATTCTTCCAGTCACTAAAGCCTGCTGTAGCAAGAACATGAGGTAAAGTATTATACAGTTACAAGGCACACATAACACAACTCCTGTTGATGTGAGTACATTAACCAATTACAGGGAAATAGCTTCATTATTACTTTTTTTCCTAATACACAGTTAAGGGCTGAAATACCTTGCACCATCAGCATATATCCTTTTTGAGGCAGAAAGATCTGTGGATGTAATTTGTATTCTATTATGACAGACATATTCCCTCAGGTTTTCTGAGAGTATCCTAATCAGCAGGATCATGAGAATGGCTAGTCATAACATCTTCCATTGGTTTCCCAGCAGTTGCTGATGGTCTCAGTTTAAAAGAGGTAAATTTCTGTGGACTCTCAGTATCCTTGTATTTGTTCACTTTTCACTGAAGTTAAACTTTCTCTGCTTTCAGTACTGGCAGCTTCAGACCCAGCAGGTATGGTGCCGATACTTTCTCAAAGACTTCCTGGCTGATCATACTGTGCTCCATGGCCATGCTTGACCCTGCTATTTGTACAGCTGTAATGGAGTCAGATCCTTCACTGGTGGACCAAGTTGCTGCTGTAGACTCTGGCTGCAGCTCATGTGCCCTGGACGACAGTGAAGACTTTTGACTCAGAAAAGACTGCATGAATACCATCCCTTTTTTGGCTTCCATTTCTTCTTCTCCTCTCTTCTTCTTCTTTTTAGCAGTTCCAGATGCATCCTTATGCATTATGAACATCTCCTTCCAAGTATGGGTATCTTTTGCTGTGTCTATGCTTCTGTGCTATGTAATGTTGTAAAGTCCTATTACCAATATGTATCTGCGCCTGTAAATAAAATAAGAGGTGAGCTACATATGCCAAAGTGCATTTCATCACTAAAAATATTTAAATCATTACTTAACTCATTTCTGAAATTACAGCATTCATCAGCAGTTAACATACAAGTCTGAAACTATGGCAGCCCTATGTATGATGTATGGGCAATCAGAATATTACATCATGCCTGGAGTTTTGTCCCAGCTCATCTCTTCATTTTCTGAAATGAAAGTTTCCATTTCTTTTTTCTTTGTGTCCAGAATCTCACCTTCCAAAAAGAGTCCTAGTCAAGTATATTGAAAGCAACAGTGGTAACAGACAACTTCATAAAACTCTGCAGCTCTGCCATTCTTGTGCTTAGTGTTGTGTTCTCACATTCTGCCTGTCACCCTTATCCTCCAAGGTCTCTTCCACGTTTTACAGTAACCAAAGTTATATTTTCTATACAGGTAACAAACATGATTTGCACATACAAAAATCACAACTGCAGTCTAACCTCAGCATCTGACTGTGCAGCACACCTGTTTCTATGTTCAAACCCAGAGCTTTAGCAGCTTGAAAACGTCATTGTAATCACAACACATTACAACTGTAAAAATGCATTTTTATGGTTAAAACATTTTCTTTATGTACTGCCATCTCAAATTCACTAAAGAAGCATCTTAGGCCATTACTTTACTTAGCAGAAGTTCAATACACAACAGCCACAATGAAAACCCAAGTACATTGCAAAATATCGGACTGGCAGTGCATGAGCTAAAGCCAAAGGCTATACCTCCATCTGCCTCTGAGTACATTACAAAACTTTCATAGAACAGGGAATTCAGGACTCTGGTACAAAGGACACTTAGGACTGCAATTCTAACCACAGAGCTTATAGCTCAGCATTACTATGAATCTGACTCTACAGCTTTAGCTGCTTGGAAACATGACATTGAAGCTACACAATACCTGAATGAAACTTCTGAGGCACTGTTTAGTTAGTACACATGCATTTCTGACATTAGTTTTACGCAGCCTCTTCTGTAGGGGGTCCAACAACCCTCAGGTGGAAACAAAGCACAACAGTAGACTGTGACAACAAAAGCTCTCTGAATTGCTGGCTGTGAAGTAAACACATTACCATAAATAATGGCAATATAGTTATTTCAAAGATCTTGCCACCTCTTTCCAACAAACCATATCAATTCTGAAAGTGCCAGTTAGTTTCATACACCTCCTGCCCCTACCATTTTTGTTTCATCATCACGCCCAAGCCTTTATTGCAGAGATTACGGGTGGAAACTAACTATAGTGCCATACTGCAAAAACAAAAGCCTATAAGACCTCTGCAATACTAACTTTACTAGATTTATCTCAGTTCTCCAAAGACAGGTCACAATAAAATGTTCAGGGGCTTGTAATAAAGTACTTTGGTACAAGACACGTACAGTCTCAGGAGAGTGCCTCATTTCAGAAGTTATATGCTACATTTGACTATAATGGAATCACACTAATGTAGAGGGTCATCCCTCATAAAAAAAACACATTGATAACCATTTGCTTTCAACATGGTCAATCTAAAAGCTCTCAGATGGAATTCAAAACACTGTACCAGACAGTGACAACAACAAATGCCCTCTAAAATGCTGTTTATTTGTACAGTAGCTGCATGCATGTGTATCTATCTGAATATGTATATGTGTCTGTATATAGTGTGTGCATGCTTTTACATACATGTGTGTGTGTGTGTGTGTGTGTGTGTGTGTGTGTGTGTGTGTGTGTGTGTGTGTGTGTGTGTGTGTGCGCGCATGTGTGTACCAGCCCACTGCAGTACCTATATTACCTTTCAGCTTTGCTTTCTGTAATCAGAAACAGCCACCATCCATAGCTCTCGACAAATTGGGGACAAATCCAGAAATAATTATGGAGCAGTCCAATCAGGGACACTTAAAATATTACTACTATTAGCATGAGACACTGACGGAATAATAAATGTGAATCAAAGTAAATTTTTTGAAGTAAAAGAAGTCTATAACTGTGCTAGTATCATTACAAAGTGTAATTCATTTACCACCTTTTCTCCAAAAGTCATCATCCATTCATCATTCATAGCTCGCCTCTCAACAACTTAGAGACAGTTCCAGAAATAATTAGGGACAATCACAAACACTTTTAAAATATTAGTACAATTAATTTGCGACACTGACAGAATAATAAAAGTGAATCAATATACATTTTCTGAAGTAAAAATAGTTTATAACTACAATAGTGTCTGTGACATCCCCAAGTTGAACCAGTAATCAAGGAGCCTGAATCCTCACCTCTGACACTGGAGAGGGATGTTCACTTGGAATACAAATCGATGCACTCAGTATTTCCAGATGCAGACCTTTCTGCCCAGACCCCCAATAAGACTGTCCACTGGCACAGCTTAGAGTTGAGTCCTTGGCTGGGGTTCCAAGCTAATTCCTCCCACATCCTCTCTGTGAAATCAGTGCTTTGTGTCTCTCAGCTGATGCACATGCTCTTTGACATTTGATTTGCACACACACACACACACACACACACACACACACACACACACACACACACACACACACACACACACACACACACACACACACACACACACACACACACACGCACACCTGGGAAAGGCTGGAAGGCTGACACAGATTCATCTGCTGTGCTTCTTTCTTCCCAGACTAAAAGGTAGTTATCACTGCCACCAGAGCCCCTGCCAGCTTCTTTTAGGCTCTTACAAGGGTACCCAATTATACTGAGTGAATTTCATATAAATACAAATGGTAATGCTGACCAAACAGCAAGGCTTTCAGGAGCAGCCAGAGGTATCACCAAATAAATATGTGCAAATACTTTCAGAACCTAAATATTTCTAAAAAGGATCAGCCACAATGAAAAGTTTAAATATATTTAATAATAAATAATAAAAGAACATGAGAAGATTAAATATCTATTTACAGTAAACACCAGAGTTTCAGTCACAGGGAATATTAAAAATAACAATGATGGAAAGTTTCACACAGTTATAGAAAAACAGTACATCCAATCTTGTTATATTTTCCTGACAAATCTAAAAGAATTACTGTTCCCTAGTTAATTTACTTACTACCGCAAGGCAAAATGATGTGGGTGAGGGTCGTTGTTGTCATATCCAAGGCAGAATGCAGAATGCTGAGAGCTATTTCCTACTAATATTTAAATATTATTTCAGAGTTGATTACATAATGACATTGAATCTGGTTATATGGCTACGTTTCCCACATTCACCAACACTAGAAGCTGCTAGGGTTTAGTACCGATGTGTTACCATACACACAGATAGAGCTTTGCTCAGATCTCCTGGAAGTCATGAAACCATAAAACCATTTCACTCTTCCTACAGGAGCTACCAACTATTCTCTAGCACAAACATTGCGTCCCTGGCTCCATTCAAAATGTGGGATAACATCTTTATGTCTTAACCCATAAAGTAATTTAATTTCAAGAATATTTTGCAAAGTCAGGTGGCTTAAGATTAACCTCTTCATTTCCATTATATTCTGTTACAATGTATATAGTTAATTCAGTTACAATAATACAGGTACAAAGGCCCAAAATAGAGATGTATTTTAAATAATGCTCTTATAAACTTACAGTATACAGACATAATCAGAGACAATTGGGGACAATCATGGACACTCTTAAAGCATCAGTATTATTAACTTGAAACATTCACAAAATAAGAGAATGTGAATTAATATACACATTTCTGTAGTAAAAATGTCTATAACTCAAATTATTGTCATTGTTTATTGAGAGTAACTCACCACCTTTTCCCCAAGAGCCATCAGTCTTAGGATGGATTAAGAGATAAAATGTGGGTCAGAATAAGGGACAGTTGAGGAGAGGTATGCTATCATACCTGTCAACCTCTTAGTGCAACAAATCTAGACAATGTCTATAATAATGGCGGGACAAGGGCCCAAAAATGGGGACAAACTTTAAATATTGCTCTTATTAAATTAGAAAATTGCTAGTGTAACAGGATTAGTGTTAGCATGTTTCTTCTGAAGGATCTGAAGTCTGAAACTCAAATGTATATTGTTATCAAGGGATTCCGGATTTACTGGAAAATGAAAACCATGAACAGTTGACCACCATGTGCTGTCTTGCAGCCCTTCACTCACTCTGTATTGACCATTTTCGTGCATGAGTATATATATATATATATATATATATTTTTTTTTTTTCTTTTTTGGGGGGCTCCTAGCCTTTATGGGGCTCTAGGCAACTGCCTGTGCCACCTAGTTCTGCATCCAGCTTTGTACTCACCTTGTTTTTACCTCAAAACAAGCAAATAATATATAATACTATTGTTTATACTACTTCACTCCAGTTTTGTTTTTAATAATTGTATTTAATTGTCATGTAATCTCTTTACAATCTTTTTTTTTTACTTGAATATACATCTTTCATCCCCTACCTGGGCTATACCCCAGTTAACAAATTTAAAACAAAATAAAAATAAAATCTTAACTTGTATTTGCCTTTTGTAGCTCACAGCTTTCAACTGTCCCTGATTTTACTTAATGTTCTTAATTTTCCCTAATATTTTTGGTCTATCCTAATAAAATGTGGAGTTTTTTGGCCAGTCATTGTGGATTGCAATCAATAGATAATGACAAACATTTGAGTTTCAGACTTCAGAGGCTTCCGAAAATACATGCTATAGTCTAGCAAGTTTCTAAGTATATGACAGCAATATTTAAAACATGTCCATAGTTTTGGGCCTTTGTTTAATATTATCTTTTGTCTTTGTCCTTATTCTTGTGCTAAGTGATTGATGTATATGTTGTAGCTCTGGTTTCTGGGACTTATAGCAGACACAGACCTCACAGAGTTGAAAAAATGGAAATGGCTACATTATTAGGAGGTAAGGAATATTATGATGTCGTACCTCATTTTTATTCCTAATAGCACTGACGCATCAGTTTAAACAGGTTTACTGTTGAATATTCGAAGTGACTGCTGTCAACTGGCATGTGGTCAAAAGGCAGTTTTCATATGGGCAGAATTTCACCTCAGAATACATCATCTACACTATGGAGAATGGGTAGTGTAGTTTGATTATCTGAGTTTGGCATTGTGCACAGAGATCACAGTTCAGTGAGGAACAGGGAATTAACCCATTTCCTCACTGTAGTGTGATCTTGGAGTTGGTATATATAATTTGCAGGGGGTGTGGAGGGCACAGCCCTCCACATGAGGGGTGCAGGGGGGCTAGTCCCCCTGCAAAATAGTAAAATACATGTACCATTGACTAGGGAATGTCATGGTACAGTAAGCTGCATAGCATGGGTGACTGACGTCAACTCCTTCTATGTCAGATATATCGAACTATGGGTGTTGATGTATTCAGTTTTGACCTGGCCGCATTTTCACCATTCCGGATTCAGGATTTCAGGTTGACCATGTGACCAGTTGACGTATGCAGTTTTAAGGTTTCAACAATAAACTATGGAAACACATATAGATTAATGACAAATATTCTTACTCCAGAAAAGCCAGGCAGAAAAACATTTGATGAACTGGTTAGCATGGTAAAATTCACTTGAATCTCAATATTGTTTTAAGGTTATATCTTGCAATCATGAAATCTATAACTTTTTTAAAGAGTATACTGTAGAGTTGATTGTTAAAACAGTAATGTCATTATGAAAAACTTTCAAAGAAAACTGTCTGAAAATGATATAACTTGTAAAAGGATTTGAAATGGATCTACAAATGTAAAAATGGGAAATTGTATGACTGGTTGATCATCCTGAGAAAGTGTGCAGAAAGGAAAACATATTTTTCAGACAATAAACTGTTAAAATGTGGGCGAAACAAAGGGTAGATTGAATAGAATGAAAATAAACTACGCCCTTAGAAGCCACATGATGACTGCTTCATATGGGGAGCTGAGAAGTGGGAAGAAAGAACATGAAGTGAAGAATGCATTCAGTGCATAGAATAGAAAGAATGGGTATCTTTAAATGCATCAACCATCTCTTCACTGAAGGTGAAAGATGAAAATAAGTTGTTTGAAATAGCTACGAGCTACAGTTTCAAGATGATGAATAATACATAATGTACTAATTTGTAGAGTCGTGTCTGGAGGGATGCAAGATTTTTTTTTAAAAAACATAGATGGGACAAGTGGTAGATGTCCTATATGCTGCTCACATTATAAGCAAAGGAATTACAACTGTTGATTAAAAGTGCAGACCAAACATTTATTGAAAATCTATATAGACTGGGAGTGTAGTGTAATTAACTGCATCTCATTTCATTAAGATGCAATTAATTATTGTCAATACATCTAAAACTACAGAAAGTTGCATATTAAAATATGCAACACAGCATATTACACAACACTACAAACATTTTTTTTTTTTTGCAGGGGGGCCCTCCTATACACCCTGATGTGAGTGGGGTGCAAGCTCTCACACCACTGATCTCTATATATACCAATTCTGAGGTTGCACAATCTCAGAGAGAGAAAATAGAAAAGATAAAAGATGAAAACTAAATATATAACTCACCTTATCCTTATCTTAGTCCTGCAAAACTAAAACTGAAAGCACAGCATCTGTAATTCAACTAGTTCTGATGGACTGCACGATTGGCTACTGGAACTGTGATCTCTCTCTGCAGTACAAACTGGAGGTTTCCCACATACTGGAATTTTATTCTCAGTGGAATTTTGTAAATCAATTTTTTGAGTATGAGCAAAGGCACTTTAATTGATGTGCAAAAGCATACTAACATGGTCAGAGATGAGATAAAACGAAGAAAATGAATGCATTCCAAGAAGTTAAACCTATAGCAAACATCCCTCCCTCATGGAAATATTCCATCATCTCTCCCATCTTAAAACCAAATAAAGAGCCCAGCCTCTGTACATCATACAGGCCAATTTCTTTGCTTAACATTGATTACAAGATATTCATGTTTATCTTAGCAGACAGATTAAATAATATTCTTTCAATATGACTTCATGAACACCAAACTGGGTGTATCAAAAACAGAAAGGTGCAAGACAATGTAATTAGATTACTGTCCTTAACAGATTTAGCAAACAAGAAAAAATGAGCTTTCTATCTTAAGCCTTGATACAGATAAAGCTTTCAACTCCCTAAATTGGCCATATCTGTTTAAAGGTCTTCAGAAGCACAATTTCTCCCCAGACTTTATAGGATTAAAAACTGTATGAAAAGTCCATACCTATGTAAAGATTGGATCTTATCTATCTAACCCATTCAAAATATTAAGAGGTACTAAAGAGGGGTGCCTCCTCTCCCCCCATTGCCCTTTGTCCTGGCTATTGAGCCCCTTGCAAATTATGTTAAAAATAATGACAACGTTAAAGGATATAAGTGTCAGACAAATGATCCCCCAAGATACAACTGTTTGCTGATGACCTACTAATAACTTGTAATGATATTGAAAATTCAGTAGATTACCTATTACATAATCTAGACTTCTTTGCAAACATCTCCGGTCTAAAATTAAATCACAGCAAAACCCAGGCACTTCTAGTGAATAAAAATGTTACTATGAAACTTAGAACCAAAAGGGACATAAACTGGAATGGCACTCATATTAAATACCTAGGTATCATTATTGAATCTAATTGTAAAAAAATCACTCACATCAAATTACCAACAACTTATAAACTCAATTACTAGTCAAACTGACAGTTGGAACAAAGTCTTCTTTACATTTGAAGACAGACTAACTTTAATCAAAATGATACTGTTAACCAAAATCCTATTCATTGGCCAAGCTCTAATAATTCCCCCACTTGTAAAAAATTAAACAGAAAATTAATAAAGTATTACTCAGCTTCCTTTGTGACCCCCCCCCCAAAAAAAACAAGATTTTTTTCTTCTCTGGCACACCACAAGCTGGGATGAAGGAGGTATAGGGTTTCCAAATATTGACTTTTATTTAAACTCCACATTTATTAACATAGTGTTGCTTTGGAATAATACTTCTTATACATCATATTGGAAATCAATACAAGAAACCTTACTTCTTAATAGTAATAGGACATTGCTTAATCCATATACTCAAATACATATAAACATCTTTATATGGATTTTAAAAACATACAAAGTGAAAAGTCAAAACTTGTTCTTACACCTCTTACAAACCAAATATTGTTGTTGTTTAAAAAGCTTATGTTTTCTAATGAATTAATTAAAAATGTATTAATAATTATGTTTTCTATTGCCTACACAAATGAATGTTTGATATCTTCTGATACTCAGAAAATGTTAGAATTTAAGAAGGGTGGCCTATTATATTGGAATCAATTTCTCTCAGCTAATAAAATAAGTTCTGCAGACTATTTGATCAACAGATATAGTTTGCAAAATTGCAATTGGCTGGACATCCAAACTTGTAAGAATTTTATACATATTAAGCTCATACCCACTTTAGAGGCATACAATAAGAGTAACTTAAAAAATCTTGCTCACCCAAGAACACTTCATACATATCTGTTATTTACAAATTCTCAGAAATTATTTTAGCAAAACAGATGTTTCTTTTTGGAATTATTCAAGTGAATTTAATAAACAAGTATTCTCAGAAAAAGATAATAAAAACTTTCTTTACAGTTGGTGAAGGAATCTACATCTTCCCTGTTCTGGAGTGTATACACATGAAAATTTTTATATAGATGTTTTTTCACCCCACATAGACTAGCAATAATGTACAAGAAATATGAAATGAAATGTTGGAGATGTGGACCCTGATGCTGATTGGATACACATGGTTGTTAATTGCAAAACAATTTCCCCATTTTGGTCAGACTTTAAATATCTTTTTAAAGCTCTATGGAATGGCAACTGTATAATTTCTGACTCCCTTATCCTTTTAATGTTCCTGTTCTTGAAGTCATTCTTAAAAAAAAAAATATTTTTACTATGGTCTATCCTCTCTATAGCAAGGAAAATTGTTACTAAAAATTGGAAATCCCAATCTACTCCTGTCTTTAAAGTTGAGTTTATTCATCTTGTGAACTACATTTGTAAGAACAAGATTGGTACTATAAAAGCAAGTACTAACAACATAACTCATTTAATTGCTTGGACAAAATTGTCTAATCTGTTAGAGAAATATTAAGTATTCTCCTATGTATATTGCTTTTTAATTGTTATAGACATTGTATATAGTTTATTTCTTTTTTCTTATTACTATACTGTTAGGTTATTGTGCTATAAAATGAATTAAAGCATTTTGGAAAAAAAAAATTAATGCAAATATATGTGTACAAAATAATGTATTTCCCAAGTTTTTCAAATCATGGCCAGTCCCATATACTTTGAAAACAAATCTAGAAACAGAACTAACCTGTCTTTTGCAAGGCAAAACAATCTCAACTATGATATTCTCAGAATGACCTCCAGCTATTGTTCCTGTCACAAAGCTAGAGTGTGTATTATGGTCTGTATTTCATCTCAAAGTGTGAAGGCTAGCTTGTGGTAAGCAATTCATAATACCTGATATGAGAAGTTATGTCTTTGATCGAATTGCTTGCATTTAAGGGGTGTGACATTAACTATTCATAAGGGTTTGCTCAGATGCAACAGGTTATCTTTTGGAATGTCCTCTGCATCTATTATATTAAAAAAAAAAACAGCAAAAAGCTTATTGTAAAGGGCTTCAAATTATACAGTTTAGTTGGATATTTATTAACTAGAAGACCAACAAAAGATAATTTCCATATTTTGGATACAATGCTTATCATATTAGAAAATACTGGCCTGCTCTTAAAAAGAGATTAGGGCATATGCTGGTGAAAGGAAGTGACACTTCTGAGATGTAAAACAGATTACAGGAGCCTGCGTTAGTAATACAGAAAGTGTAAGCAGGTCAGTGAGCACAAAAACTAGATATGTGAGAAATGAAACCTATTTCAAGAGTGTTAAACCGCCGTCACAAGTTTTTTTTTTTTTAAGAAATGTTGAGGATTGTTTTACCTTCACTAAATATGCTGTTATTTAAAGATGTGAACTAGCACTGAGATCAACATTGAGGCAAAACTTTTGAATTCCTCAAGTAAATATTTATTCATTTAATTTCTCCAGTAGTTTAAGTTTTTTTTTTAATATCATGACAGGAATGGACTTCATTCCTAGGTCAGGACATAATTAAAGTTCACAAAATCAGATTTCCTTCTTTCTGTAGTTTATATGGAGCTGCTTATATTGGTAGCATGTTTTAGTATGCATTGCTTGGAATTTTTTGTTCATTAGCCCATTTGCTCCTACTTCCACTAGAACCCTGTGGGTGTCCCTATTAGACATTGCTCTTGTTTCAGCTTTCATGTTTTGATATGTTTTCATTTTATGTCTTTTATTATACAAGATTCAACAGTCACTGCGTGTAGCAATTTCAATAAACAGTGCTGCTTTTGTCCTTTTATCTTTGACTACAATATCTGTTTTTCTTGCTTCTATTTTCTTAATTGATGGTACTGGTTGATCCTATGTAATCATTATTTCTTCACTTTCTCTAATTTTTTCTGCTTCATGTTTACAGTCCTTCACAGATACCTGTATGTTATGTTTATAGAGTCTCCTGTGTAAAAAGCTTCCCACATGGTTGTCTCTTTCAGTATACAAGCCCTGAGCCATAAGTGTATCTCACCCTGCAACAAGATGGGCAACTGTTTGTAGCTACATGCTGCAAAGCTGCAAAACCTACATTTGTCATTATCTCCTATCTTTTCTATTAAATTGTAAACTGTTGTGTGCACAGTCCACTGCCTGGAGCTGCAAGTCTTAACTTTCATCTTTCGGTTTAAATTCACTCTGACTAAGCAATTTGTGCACCAAACTCTTGATCACAATGTGGATGCTAAACCAGTTATTTGCACTTTATATTATAACTGTGGTCTTTCGGGATTTCTTTTTTACATTCTTTCTGTTTGTTTTTTAGCAATTTCTGCCACTACTTGTCTTTAGTCTACTTCTGGTTTGATTTCCACAGCTGCTACCTTCCTAAATCCTTCTCTTAATGTGAGCAAAGCTGTCTTAGATTTGTCATGATTTATGGCTGTCTTCTGCTGTAGTATGTACTAGTCATTATGATGACAAAAATTATTAATACAGCCTTACAAAAGATGTAAATAAACTTACTTGCTTTGTGCCTAGAACCCTGACACCATCAGAAGAAAAAAGTATTCACAGAAAGATAGAGAAGATTTTGCAGTGATTATCGGTTTAAGTTTCATTACTTCACATATAGGTACAGAATTTCAAGTCAAATAGCTACCCTGAATGATGTCTTCAAGAATGTAGAAATCATAAAGGTTTAGTCATCTGAAGAACAATATGAAAGCACCAGTTTTGTGAGCTGAAATCTCCAAAAGGGCATTTTCACAAATTTCGCAAAAGCATGACAACTATGTTTTTTTTCCTGTGGTGTTTTCTTTTTTTTTTTTTTCAGGTGGGGGAGACCACCTGTACCCTCTTATCAACATTTCTGAGAATACTTGAGTCAGTGAATGTGAGGAACTTTGATCCAGGAAAAATAGAGAAGTACTAGATAGTTAGCTTCAACGACTACATCATGAGGAAAGGGATGAAATTATTTTGGGCATTCAGTTGCAACAAAATGTCCACATATTGCTGGCCTCTGTGCTTGATCATAGCAAAAAGACGGAGAAGCGATACTCCTGACTAGCTGTGCTCAGTGGATTTCATGACAGTCCATACTGCTGACAGCATATGAGTATGAATGAAACAATTTTAAAGTTGATTACCACTACTCTCTTCTTGAGTAATAACATGGTTTCTTCAGAAAAAAAAAATAAAAAGTAATAACAGCCATACAGTTTGAAGTATGGACAAATAAAGATCCAGTAATTTTCAGAGTTTGGAAATACATTAGAAATTTTCCATACTGTGGAAATCCTCAGTCCTCATTTTTCACATCCATAATATATGAAGTCAGTGTGTGGAATGGTTACTTTTCATGGGGTGTCAGAGTCATAAGCCATCTCAGGCTGTACAATGGTTGAACTCTTCTTAAAAATGTTTGCTTTTATTATGATGTTTATTTAAAGTACATGGATGAGTTTGGCCTACAACAATATCTGTGTCAAAGGTAGCTATGAAAAACATACAGACAAGATCCAATGTGCATGAAATACAAGAAAGGATCATTCTGGATCATCATTTATGAGATATCTATGAGATAGTATCATTTATGAGTTACAACTTTACTCTTTTAACTCAGTCATCTTTCAATTTATTAATTAGCAGAATCAGCAATACAGATAATAAAACGCTAGTGATGGTTTATATGAAACAAAAGTAGTTAGAGCTTCATTGTTTTTGAATTGTTCCTGAATTAAGTTACTATCCATTATTGGTCTGTCACCTGCTGAGATGATAAAGGATAGAAAACTGAAATCTATCATGGACTTATTTGATTCTGATTTCACTGGAGAGGGTGGCAAAAAACAGTCATGCAAAACAAATACCATGATAGTCCAGTCAAATTGTGAGTTTCTGAGATTACTGAGTCAGTGAATGTGAAGAACTTTGATCCAGGGAAAAACAGAGAAGTACAAGATAGTTATATCTGGTTCTTTAATAATGATGATGTTTTAGCTTATCGTCTTTATTTCTTGTTTGATATATAATGTTATTGGACAGAAGTTTTAAACTATTTCAGGTAAAAAGGGATTCAAAATTGACACGAGTGATTCTGGATCTTATATTCTTAATCTGGTTAGTAGAACTGTGAGAAGGCATAATGATCATATTTTTAGAAAGGAGACAGAAAGCGATTGCTTCGGGGGGCATGGCCAAGATGTCAGTCTGATAGCAGCAGAAATCCATAACTCTGCTTAGATTTTAATATCCTGACAGGAAATATACTTTAATTTTTAGAAAAATCTAACTAAAAGTATACTAAAAGTTAGATTAACATAGACTTCTTTATTGTTTTCTGAAAATGAATACATAGTCAAGAGAATTTTTTAATTATTCCTGTCAAGAAGTTTTCTGCTGGAGATCTCAAGATGAGCAACTCGAAGAACCCACACCAGGAGAGTGCAGTGAAGAAAGAACTACATCTTATAATAACAAACATCCAAGAACTGTCACTAAAAACATGAGCAACGTGAAGAACCCACACCAGGAGAGTGCAGTGAAGAAAGAACTACATCTTATAATAACAAACATCCAAGAACTGTCACTAAAAACATGAGCAACGTGAAGAACCCACACCAGGAGAGTGCAGTGAAGAAAGAACTACATCTTATAATAACAAACATCCGAGAACTGTCACTAAAAACATGAGCAACGTGAAGAACCCACACCAGGAGAGTGCAGTGAAGAAAGAACTACATCTTATAATAACAAACATCCAAGAACTGTCACTAAAAACATGAGCAACGTGAAGAACCCACACCAGGAGAGTGCAGTGAAGAAAGAACTACATCTTATAATAACAAACATCCAAGAACTGTCACTAAAAACATGAGCAACGTGAAGAACCCACACCAGGAGAGTGCAGTGAAGAAAGAACTACATCTTATAATAACAAACATCCAAGAACTGTCACTAAAAACATGAGCAACGTGAAGAACCCACACCAGGAGAGTGCAGTGAAGAAAGAACTACATCTTATAATAACAAACATCCAAGAACTGTCACTAAAACATGAGCAACGTGAAGAACCCACACCAGGAGAGTGCAGTGAAGAAAGAACTACATCTTATAATAACAAACATCCAAGAACTGTCACTAAAAACATGAGCAACGTGAAGAACCCACACCAGGAGAGTGCAGTGAAGAAAGAACTACATCTTATAATAACAAACATCCAAGAACTGTCACTAAAAACATGAGCAACGTGAAGAACCCACACCAGGAGAGTGCAGTGAAGAAAGAACTACATCTTATAATAACAAACATCCAAGAACTGTCACTAAAAACATGAGCAACGTGAAGAACCCACACCAGGAGAGTGCAGTGAAGAAAGAACTACATCTTATAATAACAAACATCCAAGAACTGTCACTAAAAACATGAGCAACGTGAAGAACCCACACCAGGAGAGTGCAGTGAAGAAAGAACTACATCTTATAATAACAAACATCCAAGAACTGTCACTAAAAACATGAGCAACGTGAAGAACCCACACCAGGAGAGTGCAGTGAAGAAAGAACTACATCTTATAATAACAAACATCCAAGAACTGTCACTAAAAACATGAGCAACGTGAAGAACCCACACCAGGAGAGTGCAGTGAAGAAAGAACTACATCTTATAATAACAAACATCCAAGAACTGTCACTAAAACATGAGCAACGTGAAGAACCCACACCAGGAGAGTGCAGTGAAGAAAGAACTACATCTTATAATAACAAACATCCAAGAACTGTCACTAAAAACATGAGCAACGTGAAGAACCCACACCAGGAGAGTGCAGTGAAGAAAGAACTACATCTTATAATAACAAACATCCAAGAACTGTCACTAAAAACATGAGCAACGTGAAGAACCCACACCAGGAGAGTGCAGTGAAGAAAGAACTACATCTTATAATAACAAACATCCAAGAACTGTCACTAAAAACATGAGCAACGTGAAGAACCCACACCAGGAGAGTGCAGTGAAGAAAGAACTACATCTTATAATAACAAACATCCAAGAACTGTCACTAAAAACATGAGC
Source organism: Protopterus annectens (assembly GCF_019279795.1). Lineage (NCBI taxonomy): Eukaryota > Metazoa > Chordata > Ceratodontiformes > Protopteridae > Protopterus > Protopterus annectens. The sequence continues at coordinate 859,295,227 of NC_056728.1, forward strand.
AACGTGAAGAACCCACACCAGGAGAGTGCAGTGAAGAAAGAACTACATCTTATAATAACAAACATCCAAGAACTGTCACTAAAAACATGAGCAACGTGAAGAACCCACACCAGGAGAGTGCAGTGAAGAAAGAACTACATCTTATAATAACAAACATCCAAGAACTGTCACTAAAAACATGAGCAACGTGAAGAACCCACACCAGGAGAGTGCAGTGAAGAAAGAACTACATCTTATAATAACAAACATCCAAGAACTGTCACTAAAAACATGAGCAACGTGAAGAACCCACACCAGGAGAGTGCAGTGAAGAAAGAACTACATCTTATAATAACAAACATCCAAGAACTGTCACTAAAAACATGAGCAACGTGAAGAACCCACACCAGGAGAGTGCAGTGAAGAAAGAACTACATCTTATAATAACAAACATCCAAGAACTGTCACTAAAACATGAGCAACGTGAAGAACCCACACCAGGAGAGTGCAGTGAAGAAAGAACTACATCTTATAATAACAAACATCCAAGAACTGTCACTAAAAACATGAGCAACGTGAAGAACCCACACCAGGAGAGTGCAGTGAAGAAAGAACTACATCTTATAATAACAAACATCCAAGAACTGTCACTAAAAACATGAGCAACGTGAAGAACCCACACCAGGAGAGTGCAGTGAAGAAAGAACTACATCTTATAATAACAAACATCCAAGAACTGTCACTAAAACATGAGCAACGTGAAGAACCCACACCAGGAGAGTGCAGTGAAGAAAGAACTACATCTTATAATAACAAACATCCAAGAACTGTCACTAAAAACATGAGCAACGTGAAGAACCCACACCAGGAGAGTGCAGTGAAGAAAGAACTACATCTTATAATAACAAACATCCAAGAACTGTCACTAAAAACATGAGCAACGTGAAGAACCCACACCAGGAGAGTGCAGTGAAGAAAGAACTACATCTTATAATAACAAACATCCAAGAACTGTCACTAAAAACATGAGCAACGTGAAGAACCCACACCAGGAGAGTGCAGTGAAGAAAGAACTACATCTTATAATAACAAACATCCAAGAACTGTCACTAAAAACATGAGCAACGTGAAGAACCCACACCAGGAGAGTGCAGTGAAGAAAGAACTACATCTTATAATAACAAACATCCAAGAACTGTCACTAAAAACATGAGCAACGTGAAGAACCCACACCAGGAGAGTGCAGTGAAGAAAGAACTACATCTTATAATAACAAACATCCAAGAACTGTCACTAAAAACATGAGCAACGTGAAGAACCCACACCAGGAGAGTGCAGTGAAGAAAGAACTACATCTTATAATAACAAACATCCAAGAACTGTCACTAAAAACATGAGCAACGTGAAGAACCCACACCAGGAGAGTGCAGTGAAGAAAGAACTACATCTTATAATAACAAACATCCAAGAACTGTCACTAAAAACATGAGCAACGTGAAGAACCCACACCAGGAGAGTGCAGTGAAGAAAGAACTACATCTTATAATAACAAACATCCAAGAACTGTCACTAAAAACATGAGCAACGTGAAGAACCCACACCAGGAGAGTGCAGTGAAGAAAGAACTACATCTTATAATAACAAACATCCAAGAACTGTCACTAAAAACATGAGCAACGTGAAGAACCCACACCAGGAGAGTGCAGTGAAGAAAGAACTACATCTTATAATAACAAACATCCAAGAACTGTCACTAAAAACATGAGCAACGTGAAGAACCCACACCAGGAGAGTGCAGTGAAGAAAGAACTACATCTTATAATAACAAACATCCAAGAACTGTCACTAAAAACATGAGCAACGTGAAGAACCCACACCAGGAGAGTGCAGTGAAGAAAGAACTACATCTTATAATAACAAACATCCAAGAACTGTCACTAAAAACATGAGCAACGTGAAGAACCCACACCAGGAGAGTGCAGTGAAGAAAGAACTACATATTATAATAACAAACATCCAAGAACTGTCACTAAAAACATGAGCAACGTGAAGAACCCACACCAGGAGAGTGCAGTGAAGAAAGAACTACATCTTATAATAACAAACATCCAAGAACTGTCACTAAAAACATGAGCAACGTGAAGAACCCACACCAGGAGAGTGCAGTGAAGAAAGAACTACATCTTATAATAACAAACATCCAAGAACTGTCACTAAAGCATGAGCAACGTGAAGAACCCACACCAGGAGAGTGCAGTGAAGAAAGAACTACATCTTATAATAACAAACATCCAAGAACTGTCACTAAAGCATGAGCAACGTGAAGAACCCACACCAGGAGAGTGCAGTGAAGAAAGAACTACATCTTATAATAACAAACATCCAAGAACTGTCACTAAAAACATGAGCAACGTGAAGAACCCACACCAGGAGAGTGCAGTGAAGAAAGAACTACATCTTATAATAACAAACATCCAAGAACTGTCACTAAAGCATGAGCAACGTGAAGAACCCACACCAGGAGAGTGCAGTGAAGAAAGAACTACATCTTATAATAACAAACATCCAAGAACTGTCACTAAAAACATGAGCAACGTGAAGAACCCACACCAGGAGAGTGCAGTGAAGAAAGAACTACATCTTATAATAACAAACATCCAAGAACTGTCACTAAAATGGACAAATTCTAAAACAAAATGGTTATTATCAAATAAGAATGCAGTAAACAACTGGAACTTCTAAATGGAATAGTAAAAAAACAATCTGAACAGATTATTGCCTTAGAGGAAACAGTAACTGACTTAGATACTAAAGTGACAGAAAATGAACATTACAATGAATTTCTTCTGAAACAAAACACCAGGCTGATTGAGAAACTGGAAGACCTTGAAGGTAGATCAAGGAGGAATAACATAAGAATATATGGAATTTCTGGGAAAGAAGAGGGTGATATCATGATTCAGTTCCTCAATAAGTGGTTTTCATCAGCACTAAACATGCCTGAAGCCTTCTCTTTTGGAATTGAGATGGCTTATCGGTCCCTGGCAAATCCAGCTTTATCTCTGAGTTCATCTAACCCCAGTTCTATAATAGTTAGATTTCTTTCCTTGCATGACAACGACTTAGTGCTTAAATCAGCTTGGACTAATTCCCCTATCATAATGGGTGAAAAAGTTATTCATTTTGACCATGACTATACCTCTGCAGTTATATCCAGAAGAAAGGAGTGTGTTCCTCTAATTAAGTCCTTGAAAAAAGCCAATACTAAAGCTGAAATTCTTTTCCCTGCAAGAATAAAAATCACCTTGTCTGAAGGAGTGAAGATCTTTGATTCCCTACAAGAAGCAGTAGAATGTATCCAAAAGAAGAAAATACTGTCGGGTATAGAAGAAATGGAATGGTCATCCCAGAGTTTGAAGAGACAGGCAACAAAAATGGACGGTCTGCGAAGAAAGGAGCAAACAAATCTAAGAAGCTAAAGGACAAATAAATAAATGCCTTCTAATTTTAAATGCTTTGTTTTATGAATCATAATATATTTGATTCTGGAAAGTGTCTATGCTGTAAGGTAATGTGAATCATTTTTATTATTAACGTTATCTTTTCCTTTCTATATCTACTTCTTCTAATTACATATAGTACTAAGTATTTAAATAACATTTTCTCTCTCTCTTCTTTCGTCCTATTCTTTTTTGTTACCAATGTTCCTTTTCTCTCTTTTCCCCATTATAAACACTTTACATACTTTTCCCTTTTAAATAACTACAAATGATGTATGTCTTCTAATTCTTCAGTAATAGTATAATTTGACTTAATACTAAAGTGCATTTTTTCTAGTGGGTCAGTGGCGGGGTAACAAGATGTTTCTGATTAGTGTTTCTAACTAGATGTTTTAGACTCTTTGTATAGATACATTTGAACATTAATACAGTACATTAATGGTGTTTTATAGATAGCTAAATATAAGTTTTATACATATATATATATATATATATATATATATATATATATATATATGTGTGTGTACTAGGTTCCCTTTTTCTCTCTCTCTCTGGCCTGGTTAATTGGTGGGTAAATGGTTGAAATGTTATAATATGATTTCTGATTTGAGGCAGCTGTTGTTACTTCTAAATAGCTGTTTTAATATAAAACGGTTAATGTTTTCATGATGCTGATGTTTTGTGAGGAAACTGGTGGTCTGTGTGACTGTTCTCATTGTGGAGATTCATGACGTGCACTGACAAGGCAGCTTGAGTGTTATTATTATTATTATTTTTTTTTTGCTTTCTGTAAACTCTAAAGCTTCAAGATCTGAATTTCTCACCAAAAATGCTTTTTTATTCATTAGAGACAACGTCTGTTGTGCATGAGCCTATTTAGATACTTTCTAACAAGTTTATGAAGCTGCAACTTGAGGAAACAACAGTGATGACATAATTAGACCTTTTGAACTTGTTAAATGGTTGTACTTAGAATTCTTTTCTCTTGAAATTCTGTTAGACTTTACTAGATACTTTAATGGTAAAGAATTAGTTCTGATAAAAGTGTTTAACTCCTTTGAAATTGCCTATGTTCTCTTATAGATGCATACATTCTGCAGATTCAATTACACTGTTAGTAACTAAATGACATCAAGTGAACTAGGAGCTGTATTAGAAAACTTATTTTGCATATTAACATCAGACCTATGTTATATAACTAAACCTTTAGTAACTAAACAGAGGGTTATGAGGCTCCTTTTTTTCTCTTTCTCTCTTTCCCCCCTTCCTGATGAGAGACGTCAACATAGATATTGTTAATACATATGAGTAACATGTATAATTGTAAAATATAATAGTTATGTTGTAATAAGTGTTTTATATATATGTGTGTGTGCATGTATATATATATATATATATATATATATATATATATATATTCAACAGATCCTTACATGAAAAATGTTAGATAGATGACTGACAAAATGGTTAAATTATCTGATGTTTCTTGAAAAGTCTTGGAAATAATGACAATCTTCTTAACATTCACCTTCTGATGTTTATACATACTTTGATCTGATGTGTATTTCTGACATATCTACCTATTAGAGGTGCTATTATCATATGTGACATATTCATATAGCTTCAGCTATATTGGACACTCTCATTCTAATGTATATTTCATGGATTCAGATTTCTTTAGTTGCTTTCATAATGCTTTTCTTTTTTGGTTTTATACTATATTCTAAGCAGAGATGGATAATTTGTGTCATTTAGTATTGGAGAGATGGCGGATGGATGGTTTAGTTACGTTTTTAACTAAACCAGAAACTTTATGTTTCATGTATGTGCTTATAAATAGTTTTGGGTTTTGAAAGTAGTGCTTAATACATGCTATGCATCCATGATAAGTAAGTTTTCAGTAGATTTCAAGTCAAAACAGAAGAACGGTCTTTCAGTTACTAATGACATACACATTATAGTTAATGGCTTATAAATGTTTATCATTAAATATTAATGGTTTGAACAATAATGTCAAAAGAGCTGGTTTGCTTAAATATATCCAAATGCATAAAGCCCAGATCATCTTTTTACAGGAAACCCATCTATTAAAAAAAGATCTACAAACTACTCATTCAATGGCTATACCATTCTGACTGATTCATGTTTTAAGACTAAGAGAAGGGGCACTCTTATTCTATGGAAAAATACTTATACTATGCCAAGAATTATAGATACAATTTCAGATAAAGATGGTATGCTAAACATGGTTATTTTGGAAATCAACAGGAAGTATTATACTTTGATTAATAAATACTGGATACCAGGACTGAGTACTAAATATGTTGACAAATATCTGGACCTGATTACTTTAAATGCAAAAGGGGAAATTATAACAACAGGTGATTTTGACTGCCTATTTTCAGGCAATGATACTTCTAAAAATGGTAAAATAAAACTAACATCTTAAGCCAAGAAGTTAAATGACTTTACAAACTAGATGAACCTTAAAGATATGCATGATCTAAGAGAACATTATTATTTATTCTATACTCACTATTTATATTGGTTTGGTACGTAAACAAACATTGATAAGGTCTTTGTATCAAATAATATATATTCTAAAATAAGTGATGTATCTATAATGACTTGTCCACTTTCAGACCATAATGCTATAAACTTTACATTAACTACACATACAGATGACTTAAATTTCTACAGAGAATTCCTGCTTACATAACTAAGTTAAATGACTTTAGGGAATGGCTAATGAAAGAAATAGGCATGTTTATGGAAACAAATGATAATGGTGAAATTACTGAGACTATACTATGGGACACCTTTAAAGTTTATATATATGGTAGAATAAAATCTTGGTACCTTAAAAAATGATAGAGTGGGACAAAGAACTTTTAGACTTACAAAAAAACATAGACAAGATAAAAACAGATGCAAAACCAAATAACAAAGTAGCACATAATGAAATTACTAAGTTAAATCAAAAATACTTGGAAGTTCTGAATCATAAGGTAGCCATAAACCTGGAAAATTGAAATTACAATCTTATGCTGTAAAGCCCAAATATCTATATAAAATAGTGGTAAGATCCAAAAAAAAAAAATCAAAATCTTATTAATGAGATTAAATATAAAAGTGATGGTTGAGTTAAGAGTACATCTAACTTAATGGGCATATTAGAAGTGTTCAAAACTACTCTAAAGATATAAATAATAACACACCACTTTTGGAGACAGATAATGTAATAAATGCTTTGATTCAAGAAAATATAACTACTAAGGTGTCAATGCAACAAAATAACATATTAAATAAACAAATAACATTAACAGAAGTGAAAGAGCAAATAAAAATTTTGAAAGATAATAAAGCTCCAGGACTGGATGGAATAATTCCTGAACTATGTAAGATTTTTCCTGAATATATAATAAAGAAAATGATGAGTGTCTTTACTATGGTTAAGCAAAAATGTATAACATCCCCATTATGGAAATACTCAATTATCTCCCTCATATTAAAACAAGGTAAGGACCCCAAATCATGTGATTCATATAGGCCAATTTTGTTACTAAACACTGATTATAACATTTTCATGACAATATTAGCTAATAGGATAAAATAAATTACCTAATCCAATACATAATGATCAGACAGGGTTCATTCTTCATAGAAAAGTGCAAGATAACATTATTAAATTACTATCATTAATAGACAAAGCATGCAAATACAAACAATAACTAACTATTATCAGCCTAGACATAGACAAGGCTTTTGATTCTATTAGTTGGTCTTATCTACAAAGAATTCTGATTGGTTTTGAATTCTCCTCAGATTTTGTCAACTTATTAATGAAATTTTATAGTGGGGCACAAGCTTATGTGAAAATGGATCATGTCTATCCTCACCACTAGAAATCCTCAAGGGAACTAGACAAGGTTGTCCTTTGTCACCATTATTGTTTGTTCTTTCAATGGAACCTTTTGCTATATATATATATATATATCAGAAACAAGCAAAATATAAAAGGCTTTTAAATTAATAAGGACTATTGTCCTAAGATACAATTATTTGCTGATGATATGTTTTAGCGTTGGGTGATATTGATGGTTCTTTGCATGATGTTATAAATACCATAAGCAAGTTTGAAAGAATTTCAGGGCTTAAATTTAATCATAATAAATCCAAAGCATTACTAATTAACAAAAAGATCAAAAAAACCTAAGAGAGAATAGCCTGTTTAATTGGGAGAATGATGAGTTAGAATATTTGTGTGTCAGTATTAAGAGTATATGGAAAGAGCCTGTTAAACTAAACTACAATAATTTAATAACCATCATTAGTGAACCAATCAAAAGATGGGATAAAATGTTCTTCACAATGGAGGATAGGCTCTCTTTAAAATGATAATTTTACATAAAATTTTGTTTTATATACAGTCATTGATACTACCCCCTCGCAGAAACGTATTTAAAAAAATTAGATTCCATGCTTCTTAAATTTTTATGGTTCCCCTTAAAACCTAGGATTGCATATAAATGGCACATTAGAGCTTGAAACAGTAATGGGATAGCATTCCCTAGTTTAGATCTTTATTCTAAATCAGTTATAATTAATGTAATATTACATTGGATCACACCTACCTATATATATGGCTGGAAAACAATATGTGAGATTCATATAACTGATGTCAGAACTATAGAAAATCAATTTAAGGAACAATATGGAATAAGTAGAGTTCATTGGCTTTTACGTGAATTTTGTTTATTTAATAAGAAGTTTGATCATTTTTCTTATGATAGTCATCAAATATTTAATAACTTTAAAATATAATTGATTGTAATTACAATATTAAACAATTTCTATTTCTTTTATTCCCTATAGCATACTCCTCTGGTTGCCTAGATTTTTTCAGCATCAATGCGATGCAAAAATTAAAGGAAAATAACTTGATATTCTGGCATCAGTTTATTGAAAATAAGAGTATTAAACCACTAAACTCTCTTCTATGTAGTTTTGATAATAGTCAAGACGGTTGTTTATACACTTATTATGGCATTTATAGAAAACAAAATGAGAGTATCAATCAACCTAGAGACTGAATCTATACCTAGTTTGATTCAGCTTTTTATTAGGTGTCTTGAAAAGACAGATAATCAAATATTAAGTATCTCACCTATCTATAATATACTAAGAGAAGATACTCTAAAGTTTGACTCAGATGTTTGGAATTACTATGTAAAGATTAATGGAGAACAAATATCTGATGAATCAAACAATTGTTATTGAATTCTACATATGGTACCTATTTTTCATTATATTGGAGATTGTATACATAGAAATTTATGAAAAGGAGTTTCTATACTCCACATAAAATCAATCTTATACTCAAAAACAGTGAAAGTAAATGTTGGAAATGTGATGAATTATTGGAGGCCAACTGGGTTCACACTTTCATTGAATGTAGAAATGTTGATCGATACTGGAAAGACTTCAGATATTTTGTAAATGATTTATGGTCTGAAAACTGTCATATTTCTAACTCACTAATCCTATTCAATGTTCCTATACCTAATGTAATACCTAAATCTCAGAAATACCTAATTCAGTTACTATGGGTCAGTTCTTGCAATTGCCAACAAAGTTATTACTTTGAACTGAAAAATGAAACAAGATTTTATGTTTAAAGGTTTTATTAATTTAGCAAAAGTTGTTTGTAAAAAAAGAACTGCAAACCATAAAAAAATAGCATGGCAAAAATTGGAAAACCTTTTGAACAAATACTGATAACGTCTCATTGATAAAACAAGTGTTTATCATGGATGAATGTAAATATTGTAAATGGTTTTGTTATTGTTTTATTGTATTTGTTATATGTACATTTGCATATGTTTATAATGAAAACAAAATAAAAATGTTTTTGAGATATAAAGTATTTGCTTCCATTGAAGATTGGTGTGACATATCACTAGATGAATCTTCCATTCCAGAAATGGTGGTTGTTTTACCTAATACTGAAGACATTGTCATTAAAAGGGAACACATAGCTCACAACCTCTTGGCACAAAAATCTGGACAAAATGAAAAATAATAGAGGGACAAAGACCCAAAAATGGGGACAAAGTTTAAATATTGTTCTTATAAACTCAAAACATTGTTAGAATAAAAAGTCTTGTGTTACAGTGTATTTTAAAGGATATGAAGCCTGAATCTCAAATGCCTGTTGTTTAGTGAATTCAATCCTCACTGATTTGCCACAAAAATCCAGAAAAAACACAAATTTTATCAGGTAGAGACCAAAAATATGAGGCAAAAATCTGGATAGTTGAAAGGTATACATGATCATGAAGTGCTTTGCAGGTGTCTACTACAATATGTTGATACAGATCATGCAAACAGCAAACCAGACAAATTAAACTCATCAAACAACACTCATATCAAACCTGCTTTTGAAACCATCCTGCAGCCCCCAATGCCTGTTAAATAACAGATCTTGTATTTTCAGTCCCTTATAAACAGCACTGCAAAAAGCTCTGTGATGTAAACGGAGATGGAGCCACCTGCACCATAGCTTGCTTCTCAACTTGAACTGAGGAAGTCTGCTAAAGTCAGATAAGTTTCCCCTTATCTAAGACTTACATGTAACATTTTCATGACAATATTAGCCAATAGGATAAAGAAAATATTACCTAATCTAATACATAGGTATAATACATAGGTATAATTATTCAAACTCTCTCCTACTAGCTCATCTTAATACACATAGTATTAACAACAAAGTGACTCAAATCCATGCTCTCCTAGAAGTATATTCCTTTGATATTATCTGCCTAACAGAAACATGGCCAAAGCCTGTCATCAAAGATAATGAAATGATCCCACCTGGATATAATATCCTAAGAGTTGACAGAGTAGCTAAGAAAGGTGGTGGGGTTGCTATTCTATTTAAATCTGGCTTGCAGTTAACAACTTACAATTGCAATATATCCCTAGACTCCAATACTGAAATTCTCATCTCTAAACTTGAACTTAACAATGCTAAATCAATCTATATTATCTGTATGTATTTGCCCCCTGGTAATAACATAGCCACATTGGAAAATATCCTCTGCTGGCTATCCCAACACCTGCCTCAAGAAACCATAATCCTAGGTGATATAAATTTAGACTGGAATTCCTATAATAGTACTCTTCCTACCAACCACATAAACCTATATGGTTTCTCTCAAACCATTACCTCCCCCACCAGAATAAATAAAGCTAACAAGAAAGCAAGTATATTAGACTGGATTCTTACAAACAATTCCACTCACTACTATGAGTCTGGAACCCTCCCAGATGATTTAAGTCACCACTCACTTACTTACATCATCAGACTAAAAGCAAACACCCCTACTCCAATCTCTATCAAACAAATTAGATCCAAAAAGAAATTTAAACCTGACCTGTTCCAAATGGAACTAAGAGCATGCAATTGGGTTCCCTTAAAACAACTTCCATTAGATGAAGCTGTTAATTTCTTTAATTCTACCTTCCTAGCCATTCTTAAACACCACGCTCCATCCAGATCTATTAGAATTAAGGCCAAGTCTGCCCCATGGCTTTCTTATGAAACCAACCACAAAATTCATCTCAGAAATAACATTGGGCCAAATGGAGAAAGACTAAAAACTCTGCTGACCAACAAACCTTTAGACAGCTAAGAAATGACACAAAGAAGGCCATACTCTCAGATAAACAAAACTACTACTTACAATATCAACAACCTAACCACAACAACCCACAGAAATTCTGGGCTAGCATTAAGCAGTTACTCCACCCAGGTCAAGCCACTACACCTAAACCTCAAAATACAGATAGGAAAAATCCCATCCATACAGCTAACACCTTCAATACCTTCTTTACAGATGCTATCCAAACACTAGCTAGTCAACTATCACATAATACCTTCACATTACCTTCATACTCCTATACCCCACCTCTCACTTTTCATTTCAAACCTGTCCCAACAACATTTATCCAAACCCTACTGAATAAACTGAAACCATGCTCCCCTTCTGCAGACCTACTGCCTTCTGAATATCTATAGCTATCATCCAAGGCTGTTGCCTATCCTATTTCCATACTTATCAACCGAACTATTACTGAAAGTTACATCCCCACCTTATGGAAAGTCTCCCATATTATCCCTCTACATAAAGGTGGACATTCCACTGAGCTATCAAACTATCGCCCCATTGCCCTACTTACGCCTTTAGCTAAAATTATGGAAAAATGTATCCATAAGCAACTACTCCACCACTTAATAGAAAACAATCTACTTTCTAACTGTGAACATGGTTTCAGATCTTCACACAGTACTACCACTGCCCTCCTTTCCTTTACTGACTACATTAACAGGAACCAAAACCTGAATAATCTTTCTTCTGCTCTATTTATCGACCTGTATAAAGCATTTGATATGGTAAACCACCACATTCTCATTAACATACTTAAATCTCTGTCATTAGACTCACTTTCCATAAAATGGTTCCAGTCCTACCTTGACAAACGACAGCAAGCAGTACTTTGACATAACTCCTTATCCACCCAACTACCTGTTTCCTTAGGTGTCCCTCAGGGGTCCATACTAGGACCTCTTCTTTTCCCTATATTTATTAACGACCTTCATCTAGCTATCCCACAAGCCACTTGTATACAATATGCTGACGACTCCACATTATTACGCTCAGCTACATCCTCCCATGACCTTCACTCTCTCACCCAAAAAATATTCAACATAGCTGAACAATGGCTCACTCAGCGTTGCCTTCTTTTGAACCCAAAGAAAACCAGACTCCTCCTCTTCACTCCAACTCAAAAGTCCTCTCCTCTACATTTCTCTGTGACATCTACCAATGGCACAATAATATCTCCAGACTTCACAACTAAAATACTAGGGGTCACCATCGATAATAACCTTAACTTCGACATCCACATCAACTATACTATAAAGACTGTCAACAAAAAAATTGGAACTCTATATAGGATTAAATGCTTCCTTTCTCCTACTGCTAAAACTACTATCGCCCACACTCACTTGATCTCTACTCTCCTTTATGCCTCACCCATTTTTACTAATCTCTCCAAGGATAATCTCAGCAAATTAGAAATGTCCTATAATAACATTGCTAGAGTTGCTACAGGCAACCCATTTCGAACCCACCATTGTATAAACTTAAACCAGATAGGATGGTTAGAACTTCAACACCTAATTAAATTTCACCAACTAACCATTGCCCACAACATTCTCTATAAACCTTCCAGCACTCCAAGTTTAACAAACCGCATTACTCCATATAAAAATCTGAAGTCCTTATGCTCATCACACAAACTTCTTGTACACACCTCTAAACCTGATAACAGGGCTGGGGATTCTCTCTTCTCTAATACTGTTGACAAACCCTGGAATCTTCTCCCTAGTGACCTAACTTCACTCACCTCCTTATCTCTTTAAAAACAGACTTAAACTCTACCTCAAATCATACTGGCTATGCCCCTGTGTCAAACCTGACTAGTCCTATACCTCTACAAACTCAACTTACCTATCTAGTCCTTACTATCCTCTGTTACATCTTCCATCTGACTATACTTTTCTTATCTACCTTTTTCTACATTATTTATATCCTCTTTACATACCTTTTGTTAAGTAAATCCAATGTATCATCACTACACATCCAACTTCCTTTTCTCTATTTCCTACCTAACCTGTACTGTGTCTCCATACACTCTACTCATACTATATTTTAACTCTTAACCTCAGTGTACATCCTTTTAAAATCCTCCAGGCTTTTACTGCACTGTACCACTGTCAATGACTTTTTTTTTCACTATGATAATTGCTATTTTTTATTATTATTATAATACCTGATGTTTGTGTATTGTTTGTACTTATACTTTTAAAACATGTCTTTGGAGCTTTTCTCCCCGGGCCTCTACTGAAAATGGAAATATAACCAGTTAGACTAGCCCAGTCAACAAATGTAAAATAAAAATAAATAAATAAATACATTATACTTCCTTAAATAAACATTTATGCTTCACTCTTCAATGTGCAGCAACTTATCTCATGCTGAAAATCTTGCCCATTTATTTGCACCTCCCTTACTTAGTGTCTCTGTCACAATCTCTCAAAGTATCTCCAGTACTCACTGAACTCCCAGTATGCCCACTATCTCCATTATGCCTTCCTTCTTAAAAGCAAGTCCATACAAATATTACAGGAGGGATTTAAAAACAAATCCTAATGCAATCACTTTGAATTGCACAAATTCTTTCTAAAATGGGATCTAAAACTGCTTGTCCACATTATAAATCAGTCACTTATCTTTCAGTCTATTCCCCATTTTTCATGTATTGAACAGTAATTCCTGCATTAAAGGTATCTTTTAGTACAGAAGCATCTAGCTGTCAGTTTAAATCAAACATAAGATGTTTAGCAAAGATAGTCAGGCAAGGTTATATGCAATTCCTGAAGCATTGTACCAAAATGGCCTTCTTGCCCACGTGCAGCATGGATTCAGAGACGTAATACCCAAATGGCTGTATACTCTATAACAGACAGACCTCCAGCTGTCAAATAACCAGATCCTGATAAAATGTCACTAAAGCCTATGTCCTGATTCTAGCCCCTAGATATAAACCTCAGAGCTTTCTTTGCATATGTTACTGTCCATTCACTCTGAAGCTAATGGTTTAGGTTTTTCCTAATAATAAACTAAATATTTTTTTGAGATGCTGGGTGAGATAGGGGAAAAACGGCTCCTGAGGGTACTAATAGCAGTGTGGAGAGAACGGCATATCCCAGATGACAGGAGAATAAGCATACTTGTGTCAGTGTACAAGAACAAACGGGACATCCACAACTGTGGGCAGTACAGAGGCATCAAACTCCTATCACATTGCATGAAAATTCTACAGAGGATTCATTGGTTCATAGGAGGTCACTAGGCTAATGGCCGTTGAGTCCTTATAAGCCTAGCCATAGTTATCCAGAGTTGCCCCAATTGTCAGTGGTTAGGTGATTGAAGATCACAGAGTTCTGTCCAGAAAGACACCTTTATTTTCTACATCATTAATAGTGTCACTGTTAATATCCATGTTTCCCCTCCACACAAATGTCTACTTATTTAACCTTCTTGTGCAAATATTGCACTTGTTCTATGTATACAATTATGCAGTTTCTTATTCCATTCAAGCAGCTCCATATATTTACAGTAATATATATATATATATATATATATATATATGGACATTAGTTTTTCTCCTTGATCCTACTCTGAAAATGGGCTTCTCTTTTATAAAAGCCATCCTGTCAAACAGAATGAATGAATAAATTAATAAAGACACTGAAGAGACAGGGGCTTCTAGATTAGTGTCATACTGCTGCAATGTGCACCCCCCCATCAAGAACCACCCCACCCACAAATGTGCCGTTTAAGGAAAAGACATGCCATGAGCTACAATGGCATATCATCCATACCTCCATAGAAATGCTCTCCTGTAGACAACACCCCCTGTGAATCCCCAGCCTTCAAAGAGTCAACTGTAATGTGTCTAATTGCATCCCCGCCCTGACTAAAGAGCATGCCTCTTCTGCCTTGGCCATAAAGTGTCCAAATCAATATTCAAACTCTGACCACTTTTACCATGATCAGTGTTTTATCGCTCTACACCACCAAAAAAGACTGCAGTTTTTCCTTTAACTGTAGCTTTTTTGCTAGCACTCCAATACCACACTCTAAGTCAGTCTGAATTTCACACAGCACAGCTTCCACTTTTTTTTTTTGGATGGTCCGAGTAGTAAAAGAATGTCAAGTGTACAGTACAGGACGCCAGCTGTCAGAGTAATGATTAAGGGTGCCCCTTTTAAATCACTGTTAACAATATGACAATTTGGTGACAACTGCCCCCCCCCAAAGTTGATATTCAGAACACTGACTGAGCAAAATTACTTCATACTGTTAACGCTTATGTTACTAAACTAATACAGTCTGTGAATGCAAGAATGTGGATGCATCAAATCAAGGTTCAAAACTTCAACACTTTGCTGAGGAGACATGAAAAGCGTACTTTATATTGAAACCAAGGTATTAAGACATAAAAGATGCATATGAATGCAGAAAGAAAACATATTTGAAAGAATCACATATGCAGACTCACATTTTAATACTGTATGACATCAGTATTACTTAATTACTGAATGAACTAAAAAATCTACATTAGGTATGACTTAACCCAAATCATGCTGTTGATTACATTGTGGAAACTGACAGTGTAATACCAATTGTGTCATTCATAGCTGTCAAACTTAACCATGCTTACAATGTCCAACAACGCACGCATAAAATCATACTGAGTGGGGGAAAGGCCTTGGCACCCCCAATGTAATAAGAATGTTTTGGGTGCTGAAGATAACCTCTCCCAGTTAAGGAGGTGTTTGATCCCTCTGCTGGGCTACCTACCATCACCAGACTCATCTACACTACCTTGCAAAAAAATTATAAATCTTGCAGAAAAGTAGGAAGTCTTGAAAAGAGATGCGCACACACTAGGTGAGTTAGGTGCTGAAGCCAATTAGGGCAGGGGATAAATGGGTTGCCACTACAAAAGCAATGGCTGAAATGGTCAAAAGAAAGTTGCTGTCTCTAAAGCCTACTGCTAATCTTTTAGCCATCTGGTATGGCATTTAATCCCACTTGAAGCATGGTTTGCAGTCAATGGGCAATACCGCAGGCCTCTAACAGGGTAGGAACACAAACAGAATCCTCAAATAAACAGCAAACAGTTTACCAGATTCCAACTACTACTTTCTGCCCCAAATCCCCCGATGCCGCAATCCCACAAACCCTACAGACAAGTTGTCCACCTTTCCTTTGATACCATTTTTAATTGCTTTCATCTTGTTTTGTAGTGCATGCACATAGTGCCCACCCCACTGGAAGGATCACATGTTAAGTATGAACCTTACAGAGACAATCACTACAAAGACTGGCAAACAAATGTAGAAATGATTCCGGTATGGGACTGAAAGTGGAAAAGGGATATGGACTTTTGGCCCTCTTGCACTTCCTGCTATCGTTTCCCACTCTACGACTGCCGAGGAAAACAATTAAAACCTACCATGACACGTGACCAAAACGTCTGCAAATCACTGGACAGAAGATTAAAGCCCACCCACTGCCATAAAATAGATTTACTTTAAATGTTTTGTTATTTAGTCGTTATACTGGGGTTCCTATCAGTTCGTCGAAACTTCAGCAGTTCGAACACCATATGTTCAAACTGTGAAGTTCAAAAACTGATTATCGCTAAGCCACGGAACACCAAATTCTTTCCCAGGGAAAGAATTTGGTGGGCTGTTTCCGTGGCTTTGCTATTTTCAGCACTGTGGTGGAAAGTTACAGGTCGGGTTCAGGTAAGTGTGCGATTGTGCGGACGTTAGGGCGCGGGTTAGGTGAGTTAGGGTTAGGGTGCGGGTGAGGTGGGTGTGCGATAGTGACAGACCTTAGGTTTAGGGCGGGATAGGTGAGTTAGGATTAGGGCACGGGTCAGTTGAGTGTGCGATAGTGATGGACCTTAGGGTTTGGGTTAAGGTAAGTGGATAGATAGCAGTGTATGTACAGATTAGTGTAGGGTTAGATGTAGGAGTTTAAGTGTATGTGTGTGGATTGCTGTTTTTTTGGTGTGCTTGTGTTTTTTTGGAAGAGCGATTTTTTTCCTTGGGAAAAAAAATCACTGTTCTAAGCCTTCGATGGTTTTCCACTTCGAGGTTAGAAGTTCGAACATATGGTGTTTGAACTTCTGCCATTTCGACGAAGTGATATAGACCCATTATACTGTAATAATATAGAGTCACTATATAAACAATGACACAGATATGCTTCACAAGGGCGCAAAACTGTGTCCTTTTTAAGAGAAGCTGGGGTTTGCCAGCTACACAACCCTCTGAGCTCCCACCATGGGAGGAATGCAGCTTGTGCATTGGCCAACGACATGCCAGAAAATGACAAAAAATACGTAACAATGTGTTTATTGGTAGGGAAACATTTTTGATTACTGTTAAAAGCAGCTACCACTGATCCTCATATTTACTGCATTGCGATTTGAAGACCGTCGCCTACATAACTTTATCTATCAAGTCCGCAACCATTTAAATATGGAGACAAGACAGGGCGGTTGTCTGTCCATAAGCAGCAAGGCGAAGGGGGCAACATGGCGATTGTAGGATACTCGTTCTGCCAGATGGAATGAGAATAACTATGCATTTATGGTGATAGTGTAGTGTACTGGCTCACCTTCAGTTCTGCACAGGAATGGGCGTGGCTCCGATGATTGGAGTGAAAACTTGCATATGAAATGAGGCATGATTGACATGCCATTCATCTTAGGCAGTGACATCATGCATACAATTAATGTGGCCGAATGTAACACAATTATACTGTAAAAATATCATGTGAAGACTCAATTAGCACTCCCTTCCCAATGAAACAAGTAAAATTACCTGTAAAATTTGGAGATTGAGCTATTAATTTAATGGTGAGTGAGCAAGTGACACCTGCAATGTGCCACATTCACTGAAGAAGTCTTCCATTACAACGAATTATTACAACGAAGGGTGCTAACAAAAACCTGGACTACAGTACGCATGCCTTTTCAAGTCATTTTAACTCTGGAGAAATGGAATTAAATGTGTCTGCATATTTGCAATAGTTGACGGTCACTGCTGATGTGACTCCCCAGACCCCATTTGCAAAATGAGAAAAGGGGGATTATGGATGGGTGGATATACTGTTCTACGAAACATCTACTCTTCAAACCATCAGTCTGGCTCGATAAACAAAAATGTTTGCAATCACTTCTTTTAAATTCATTTTCACGCATTTTAATTACCACTAAACAGCCAGTTTCAGAAAGGGAATGGAAATGGAAACATGCGGCATAATTCTCAAGACCGAGCATTACAAATTATAGTGCTGCCCTTTGAATAATCATATCAGATGATCACTTTCTTATTTTCTCGAACAGAAGGCTTTCAGATAGTAGACTCTATATTGATAGTGGCAATGAATCTTTGTATATACTCGCTTTAGTTATTTAATAACATGCATGCATAAATCCATCACATATGTACAATTAAACAGGCATGACTTCTTGAGGAACATCAAGGAGTCTAGGGACACTAAATTTGAGGTCCAAAATCATAGTGCTAAGCGTAAATCATAGCTGTTGAGAGGCATGCTATGGAGCAGAGCTAATCTGAACTTTTTTAACTTTCTACTTGTGGCATCATACAGTTCGGAAACAGAATAAATATTCATTCACACAGGATGAATATTGAATACTTCCAACTGACGTACAACAATGGGGGAGGGTTTTGGGCGGTGCTTGCTACTGCGCATCTGGTGAGCCAGTACACTACACTATTGCTGCATTTATATTTAACAGCTACATTTATTATATTCTTAAGTTATGGCAATTGCAAGTTTTCTTTAAAGCTCTTTTAACATAATATATGACAGTGCGCCTTATGGAAAAGCAGTTCCCATCACACGCAAGATCCTAACATGCAGAATAAAAACTCCAAACATTTATAGGATTCGAACTGGTGAGGGAAAAAAAAATAAAAGCCCATGAAAAACTTAAACAGGGTTTATTTTATAATTCTGATATACTGAAATTAGTCTACCCAAGCGAGCATTTTGTTGGTACAGGGAACAGTGGCGGGAACCCGAATTTCCGCTGCGGGCATCAGGACTTGGGTCTATTGTAAACCAGCTTTTTTTTGGTTAGCTGTTTAAAATTGCTCCTGAAGATCATGTGTAAGCAAACTTGTTTATTCCACAATATTTAAGACAAACACAGATTTACTTAGTCTTATTACAGCTATTTTTAACCATTTTGAAGCGAAATACATCTCAACCAGTGTAAATTTACTGTTTTGATAACTATTATTTAGAAACAAGGCTCACTTAATAGACTGCTTGAATATAGACATTAAAATATCATTCCAAAGAGGAAAAAAATCTTCCCCTACAAGACCAACATTTTTTTGTCTTATTTTACAATTTTGTAGCCAAGATCAAAGTGTTGAACAAACACTGTCCCTTCTTGTACTTACAAATATGGCTACCAGAAATTAAAGAATTAAATATTTATTTGCCAATGAAATATACAAGACTTACAATTACAAGCAACTGGAAAGTTACGTCTTAACACTACCAACAACAGCAAGAAGGCTGGGGATGTCAATAATTAATAAATACTACGTTTCATATCTAGTAGCAAAATAAGGTCACATTTCACTTGCAAAGTTTTTCAAGTATTTTAAGATTTCAGCTGCAATTTAACCCACACAAAAGAAAATAGTCATTTTTAAACTGATTATGATCAGTTTTCATATATAAAAGCATATATGAAAAGGCA
The DNA here is from genome assembly GCF_019279795.1 of Protopterus annectens. Lineage (NCBI taxonomy): Eukaryota > Metazoa > Chordata > Ceratodontiformes > Protopteridae > Protopterus > Protopterus annectens. Next base: position 859,315,161 of record NC_056728.1, read on the forward strand.
AAAAAGTAAATAAAACTTAAAACGTGGAAAGCTTATGTCTGACGGTGTTCTATTTCTCAGTTCTAAGTGAATTATTGTCATATCCATACCGCTCTTTAAGAGTTATTCTGGGTTCTGATGGATTATTGGTCCACAAAAACAGCCCGAGATGTCCTAATGGAGGGATGATAAGCACCTCTTTCTATTGATTGATAAATGGATACACAGAGTAGTAAAATGTAAGATAGAAGATGAGCAGTTCAGATTCTGATCAGGATGCAGCACAATTGACACAATGTTTGCAGTGAGACAGGTACTTGAGAAGAAGCTAGAGATGAGGAGAGAGTCCAACTGGGACCTGGAAAAAGCATATGACAAGGGCCCAAGAAAGTTGATCTGGGTGGTACTGTGGTGGTTTGAAGTTTCAGAAACATTGGTTGAATTAGTGCAGGCTATGTACAAGGACCCAATGACTTAAGCATAACAGTGTTTGCCCTCAAAGAGGGTTTCCCAGTGGGAGTGGGTGTACACCAAGGCTCAGCTCTGAGCCCACTGCTGTTCATACTGGCGATGGACTACATTAGCAAACAGGTTGGAGGGGACAGATCAACAAAGTTGCTGTATGCAGATGATGTGGCATTACAGGCAGACTCTGAGCTAGAACTTCAGCAAAGGATTGGAGAATGGAATGCAAAACTGAATGCACATTGGAAGAAACTAAGCACAGATAATATGGTGGTAATGGCAGCAAATTGGGGAAATCAGAAGAAGATGAGAATACAGATATAAGGGAAGGTAGTGGAACAGGTAAATAGCTTCAAGTATCTGGGAGGGGTGCTTGAGGAGAAGGAAAGTCTGAATGAAGATGTCAAAGCTAGAATGAAAGGGGCTGCAGCCAACTGGCATAGAGTATCAGGTGTAGTCTATGACAGGAGAATGCCAAAGAAGCTGAAAAGTAAGGTGTACAAGACAGTGGCCTGACCAGTACTACTGTATGGTACAGACACCTGGGCAGTAAAGGCAGAACAGTTGAAGAAGCTAGAGGTGATGGAAATGAAGTGCCTGAATGTGGTGGGATGGACACTGTGGGACAGATGAAAAAATGATGACATAGCAGCAGAAGTCAAAGTAGCTTCAATTGCAAAAAAGATCAAAGAGAACAGATTATAGTGGTTTGGACACATGCAGAAAAGCAGAAGACAATCTGGTGAGGAAGATTTGGGACAGACAGGAAGAAGGTAAGAGGAAGCGAGGACGTCCAGCAAAGAGGTGGATGGATTGTGTGAAAGAAGATCTGTGACAGTCAGGTATGAGTGTTGAAGAAGACAGGAGTGTGGCACTGAATTGAGAGAGATGGTGACAGTTAACATGATACCCCAACCCCATGTAGAAAAATGGGAAAAAGGGGGCTGATGATGATGATAAAACTCTTTTCTGGCTTTGGATTCCTTAGCCCATCTCCTGTGGTTACATATTTTACAATTGAATTATCATTACCTGGTTCTCAGCACTTACACTTGCATACGTTGAAGTTAAGCTGCCACCATTTAAAGCATGCCTCTTGTTTCCTTAGGTATTTTATTTAGACCTGCTCCTCTCTCTATCATCTCTTCCAACCTTTGTGCCAAGCAGAATTAGAGTTAGTTTTGAGGGCAAGGATAAGCAACTTAAATAGGCCTGAACCCAGGACCAAACTATGTGGGTTGTCACTTATCAAAATGATACTCTCTGACAGCCCTAACCAGCTATTCTCCTCAGAACTCTGCTACATGGGCAATTTTCCAACCAGCTACACATTTTTCTGCTCTCATCTCCTGCACTCATTCTGGTCTGGAGCCTATAGCTCATGACAGAATGAAAGCTTTTCTTGAAAACTAGATAGATCTCATCCACAGGAGTCTACTACAAATGCCCAAGTCTTAGGCACTCAAAAAACAGTATCTCACATCCAGGGACTGAGACATCTTCTAACCTGCGCATTGAAATTTGAATACATGTATGAACAAGGTGTGGTAGTCATATAGAGAGAGTGGAGCTAACACATCCTGCCTGGGCACAGTAGCCGAATTTGAGCAGATAAGTCTAGTAGCCATGGGGAGGGAGTGGAGGGGGGGCTCAGAGCATATTTTAGGGTTTCAGACAGGAAAATGAAGTATGGCTTAGGATTTCCATGAGAGAACTGTAGTTTTAAGGAATGTAAGAGGTGGTTACATTTAGGAAGTGATACAGGAATTTAGATTTAGGGAATGAGAAAGGAGTTTTTGGTTTTGGGAGATGGGGTGCTTACATTTAGGGTGGGACTGGAGTTTTAGGGTTAGGGACAATCTGGGACTTTATTTAGGAAGTGAGAGTGGAGTTTTAGGGAGCAATCTGGTACTTTAGGGTTAAGGAGGGGAGTGCTATGGTTAGGATTTGGGACTGGGTGGGAGTTTTAGAGTTAGAGTCAACATTCTAGTAGGGCTGTTCAGTACAGTATGATCAGGTGGTAGGATGACTAGGTAACTAACTAGCACTGGACTAATGGGTGTTAGGGTGAATCAGAGATAGTAGCAGGGAACATGTGCATCATGAGTTACTAGCATGCAAGTAGGTTACCGATAAAGACGTCCCTGGTAACCCACTCATATATCTGAATTAGGTTTGTCTAACAGAATTTATACACTGTAAATATACAATGGAATTATTTGAGAACCAGTTTTCCCCAAAAAAACTTTGTAAACCTTGACTACAGTTTGGTTTCCATAATCATCCCTACCATTGAGGTCAGACTTCTTGGCCTGTAGTTTTCTGGGGAGGTCTTCCTTTGCAATTGGGCACTATAACTTCTTGTTTTCAGTCTCCTGAGACCAGCTTCTCATTAAGGGATATATCTTACTGAATAACTCTACGAGAGGTTTGATCAAAATCCATGCAACCTTCTTTAGGCCCCTCTTTCCAATCCATCTTGTCTCTGTTCCTGATCCTCCTCCTTCAGGTACCCAGTGTCCTTTCTGTTTCTTCAGTCATTATCTCCTCATCAAGTCCTTCCTTCCCTTTGACCTATTCTGCCTTCTGAGATTGGTACCCTTCCCTTTGCTTTTTTCTAGAACACTGATACAATATACTCATTTGGAATTTTCACCTGCTCCTTGATGTTTTCATCCATCCAAGGTTAGTTCACCAACTTTCCTCCCTGCCTTCTGCTTATTTCTTATATCCCTAAAGAATATCCTCTTTATTCTCTTAACGTCTCCTGCTATTATTTTCTCCATTTGCCTTCTTGTTGGATTCTTCTGACTTCATCCTAGAATCCATGCATTCAGTTCATTGAATCACAGTTCGCCAAACTTATAACTCAATTATCTGAAATCAGTGAATGTACCCCATCCATTCTGAGAAAAGAATGCTAATGGACCTGGTCACCCCACACAGGACCTATTTTCTATTTGTGAAATCAGAAGGATTTCTGAGGTTTTTGATGATTTCTTTGGCAACAATTGCAGTTTGATGGAACTCTAACTTGATGAACTGGCCATCCACATACACCTCCCAATGATACTTCCCATTATCTCTTCTGTCCCTTCATTTTCCTTTATAGTTTTCTTTACTTTTGTAGGGAAGAGTGAAACAGACCCATTAAGTTTTTGTTTTAATCAACCACCTTTGATATCTGATCAAACTGTCCAGTTTGTAGTTTTCAATACGTATTCTACATGCATGCCAGCTATGATTTTCAGGACCAAAAGTATGAAATTTTTGACCCATTCTGGAATATACAGCTACTGCAGAAGTAATATATATATATATATATATATATATGTGTGTGTGTGTGTGTGTGTGTGTGTATGTGCGTTGGAGTGCAAGGGAGAGTCTGCCTTAAACAATTGCTTTAATTTGTTTGTGTCTTTTGGCTTTTCCCAGTTAGGGGGTCACCACAGCGGAACTCCGGTCCGCTAATGATTGGAAATTCATTTTTATGTACCAGCTTGCCAGGCCTGATGCACAACCTTCAACGAAGGTATTCCCATTCACGCATGTCTCCACGCAGAAGACACTCTATCTGAGAATCGAACCGGACAGATTCTTACTGTGAGGCGACAATGCTACCGCAGCACCACCACCACAGGTTCAAACAATATCTAAAAAGAAAAATGCCACAGCGTGACCGCAGCAACTATGTTATCAAAAACAATAAAACATGTATTACTTTCATCTCTCACTTATCCAGGGCTTCCTTAGAACTACAAGCTATAATAATACCTGATATTAAATGTTAAGATGGCCATACAACCAAGCATGTCCTATTATGCCACTAAAAATTAGTTCTTAGAAATGCAAATAAAAACATCATAAATTGCAAAAAATATTCTAAAACATACATGATAAAATATTTAATGGTCTATTTGGTCTGACACAGATGCATATGTCTTCATTATTAAATATTAAATATTAAAAGACTTAAGTTTTAAAATTCTACTTATAGAAACATGTTTGTTCAGTCCTGGTGGATTTCCTGTACTGATCTTTAATTACCAAAAAAGTTTTTGAGCTTCCAGTTGCTCACTCCATGCCCCATGCCATGGATTCTGTCCCATTTTGTCTAAACCATAAAATACATATCTATGTCCAGGGTGATTACTGCCATGTTTAAATAAAGCATAATTAACATGTCCCCTTATTGATGTCATAAATAATATTCATATATTCTTACCCATAGGGTTATTTCCATTTTGCCAACATAAAAACATGAACATTTTAGATACAGAACTAAATATACGATGCCCTCCTAGACCTACAACTGAAATGTCTATTACCAGTATTCAAACACCTGCTTCCCCCTTCAAAATATGTGCTCACTGGGGACATCATTTGTAAGTCAATTTTTTATATTAAAATCCGTGCTTAAATTTATAGACTTTTCCATAAAATTCTTAAAACTCTTGTCCCTCTTAAACACAAAATCAGGTTTAAACTACAACTTGTTGGTAATAATACTCTAAATTCTTTCAATAACTTCTCTTATTGCAATACTGTCAACACTATAAGTCATTACCATAGCCTTGCTGATCAAGCTCTTGCTTCTGTCACTATAATTGTGCATCAAGATACTATTACCGCCAAGCAGTGACACGTAAGTGCCGTCTCTCCTTTCATATATATTTTCCACAAAAAACGTTACAATACCCTCTCTTTTTTAGCATTTCTTTTCATTTAGCGCCTTCAATAATGACGGTATCAGAATTAGAAACCACACAAGCCAGTTGCACCAATTGTCCTTTGACAATTGCCTTTTTCCTGATGTGGGGGGTCTCAACTATTAAAATCTAATAAAGAATTCAAATTTGTCAGCTTACAAAAAAATATTTGAAATCAGTTTTGGGTACTATAATCCTTCCCAATCTCAGTATCTAAATAACATAACCTATGCTAAGAGTATTCATATGTAAATTTAAAAACCTGTGTGGTGGAATTAACGTATCGAAAACATTTATTCTATTTTATCCTCAGTATATGTCCATAATATACAAATATCCTGCAAAAATCTAACATATATACTTCAAGATTTACTATACTGAAAACTAATGACATGCAATCTCTCGCAGTGGGCCCTAACAATATTGACAAAAATGGGGGCCCAGGCAGCTCCCATGGCTACCCCACGTTTTTCATGAAAATAAGATTCTTTAAAATAAATTAAATTGTTAAAAAGTACAATGTCCATCAAATCAAGCCAGGAAATCAATATTTTGGGGGTGGAGCATATCACTATACTCCGTTAAGAAATCATAAAACCATTTGAGCCCTAATTTGTGTGGAATCAGAGTGACCAAATCTTTGACATCAATAGTCAAAGATATTAAGTCATCAGAATAAACATCACAAGTTAATTTCTTTAAAATACACCAAGACTCCTTTAATAAGCAAGGGAAACATTCATTAAAACTGTTCAGGTTGTGGTACTATATTTAGCAATGGGGTGCATCTTTGACCCACCAATAATCACTATTGATCATAAAGGTGGGTCAGATGTATCTTTATGGACTTTATCCACAATAAATTGTTCCTGCACCAGAATATCATATCAAATATTATCAATTGTACTTTAAGCAATGTTATTGTCATTCCTAGATGCATCTTCGTAAGACTCTTGATACAACAAAGTATGCATCTTACTGACATAATCAATTTGATTCAACACCACCAAGCCAGCCCCTTTATCAGGCTTTTTCAATCTAATGCGCCTATTACCAAAATCAGTTTAATGTCATGCTCACAAATTTTCTCAAATAAATGAATTGCTGAATGCAGGAATGGGTTAAATGTAGTACTTGTTCGAATAACCATATTATTCACTTGATTGTGTTCACTGCTGTTAGAAAACCACAAGCTAAAAGTTAGATTCCTAGTAAAAACATTCAGCTCAATCAGCATGTCCAGTAATTGAGCCTATCTTGCAGGCACATAAGTATAAACTCATTCAAATAAATTAGTATGTTGACTTAAAACAAAGTCACTATAATTATAAATTTTGAGGTCCACTCCATCATTGAAAATACTGTTTGACCCCTTCATCGCCTGTGCCCTCAAGCAAGTCCTCAGCCCCTTCTCATGTTGTTCAGTCCTTGAGAGGTTGACCATGAGTTCCACTCCTGGATCCTTTGTTGATCCATGGTTAGACCCGGGTTCCTTATCCATTTAGATGGATGCAATGGGGGAAACTCTAAAGAAGCAGCCTCCTATTCAACTTATGCAGAAGCTTGGTCTTCATTATAAAACTACCACTCTGAATTTGATATTATGTCTTTCTACAATTTTTTTTTATTATTTGCTGGGTACACTTTATAATTATTGTATTCTTTCTTCTCTCCTCTCTCTCTTTTTGTAATTTCTTCATTTCTTTCTTATTTTAATGTCATTCCTAAAACTTTCAACTTTCCAGAAAATATTATGTTACCTAGGCTCATAATTGGGGATTAATAAATCTTGGATGATAGACTTATCAAGCATAGTTATGTCAGTCATTAACCTGCACACATTCCTTACATTCAGTTTCCTTAAAACTTCCTTCAGATAGC